>NC_056628.2:162216129-162523430 GCF_002870075.4 Lactuca sativa
ATATGCATGTTGTATAATAAAGAATATATCTTATATTGGTCACATGTAATTCTTAAAATCTACATGATTAGAGGAAGAGCATGTTGTTCGAGGGTTCAACATAAACATATGTCTTTTAAGTGTAACGTCCCAATTTTCATAATAATTTTTTCATTTATAAATAACATAAATTCCAATTTTCATGAAATCATAATAAAGATCAAACTACTTATCCATAAACCATAATCCAAAATTCTAGATCAGAGTAAAAATAAAAATCATCGCGGAAATCTCAAAACATAAAAGTTGTTGATGTGTGTGTACAATCACGCACTCGCCTCCCCCTATCAGAAGAAGTACCTAAAAAGCATTTAATCCACATTTGTAAGCGTAAATCTTAGTGAGTTTTCCAAGATATCACATACACCACATTAACAACTATTAATGAAAATAACGTTCTATATGACTCAAGGTGCTACAACACCAGTGTTGTCATCAACTAACGGCCTATTTGACTCATGCTACCGTAATACCAGTATTGTCATCAGCCTAACGACCTATTTAAGCCCAACAACCTATTTCAGCCTAACAACCTATTTCGGCCCCATGAAACATGTAAACATACAAGCAGACAAGTGAGACCCTACTAGTATAGTAAGGCACATAATCATGTTATAGTATTACATATGCATACAAAACACATAGGATCCAATCATTACATAAGTAATACGGTGAGAAGACTCGCCTGAATCAAATACTGAAGAAAACACAGCTACAAACACAAATTTTGCAAGAAAGGGTATCAAGAACTTCTTAACACCAAAGAAAGACCAAAACTCAGTCTACAACACAAAACCTTTATGTTTGACTAAAAGTCAAACTGGTCAAAAGTCAAAGATCAACAGTTAATGGTCAATGATTGAACACACCGTAACCTAGGACCATGTCGCTTCGAGAAGCACAAACTGACAAAATAGTTGAGATGACCGCAAAACTAGCATTGTAACCTAAGGTCAGTCGCGCTGTGAATGTCAGCTTAACAACCATTCATACTAACTCCTTAATCCTTAAGGTTAGAAGCTCCAATTCTTTTATTTGGATCTCCTTAGTGACTTAATGGATAAAGTTTCCAACTTTATCCATTCTCAAGGATTAAACTCCTTAAAACTCTAAATCTAACCCTAAAATGGATCAATACTCATGCATGGCACTAATGAAGTGCATGCAAACACATTTTCCCAACATCCAACAAGTCCAGAAGCCATAATAATCATTCCTAATGTTTTGGAGTTATCCAAACTCCCAGACACCAAGAAAAGGACCAAAATAACTACCAAAAAGTGTCATAAAATTATATCTAAAGAATTAACTATCAAGGTTGGAACTTTACACTTATAAAGGTCCAAAAATATGATAGAAACAATGGATCTAAGTTATAACCAAGCTTCCTTGCACCAAGAGTGACTTCCTTCTTCTTCAAACATCACTAGAAGCTCAAAACTTGTAATAGAGGCTAGGGATTTGGGTGAGAGTGAGTTTATGGGGATAGAGGCTACCAAATGTGGCAAACCCTAGGGGTTAATTCCTTTAAATAAGGCCTAATGGATGAGAATAAGGGGGTTTTCAATTCAACAGGGTCGATTCGTTCATAAGGCCATGTCATGTCGTGATATTCATTAAATAGTATCCCCACGACCAACACCAAGCTCGTGCCACAAGTTTAACCAATACACAAACTTAATTATTAATTGAATTACATACCGAGAATCGGAAAATGTGTATTACAATTCTCCCCCATTTGAATCAGATTTTGTCCTTGAAATCTACTATAGTAAATAACTAAGTATAATGTGTGTGCATTTCCTCCTAAGGATCCCACGTCCACTCGGAACCCTTTCATTGTTGCCATTGCACCTTAGCAAAACCAACAAACTTTTTCCGCAAGGTCTTCATCTTCTTATCAATTATCGTAATCAGTCTCTCCATATAATTCAAATGTTCATTGACCTGAATATCATCACTATGTACCATAGAACTCGGCCAACTCGGTCAAACTTGGTCAAAGGGTCAAAATTGTCATAAAAAGAGAAAAAAAATCAAGAATTTCAAGATTAATACGTATAAGAAACTTAATGATTTATTATTTAACACACACATGTGATTATTACTACATATATATCTTAAATTTTTAGTAATAATTCACTACGTGAGACAATTGTGTGTATTTCAGTTTTTATGTATTCACATGTATCTAATTATGTTATATATTTCAATCAAATTATGATTTTAACTTATGCTTTTGACAAATATAATTTTCCTAAAAATATTTCTACATGAATTACCGAATTCGAGTACTCCCCAAGTACTCCCGAGTACTCGCTACTCCCCAGTCGATCAAGCAGGTACCGAGTAGCGAGTTCTACAACCTTGGGGATAAATAAAAATTATCACGTAAGTCTCAAAACATAAAAACTATTGAAGTGTGTGTACAATCACACCTTCACCTTTCCTAATCAGAAGAAGTACATGAAAAACATTTAATCCACATCTGTAAGCATAAAACTTAGTGAGTTTCTCAAGATATTATATACACCCCAGTAATAACTATTCATGCTAATAACAGTCTATTTGACTCACGATGCTGCAACACTGGTGTTGTCAACAACCTAATGGCCTATTTGACTCATGATATCGTAATACCGATATTGTCATCATCCTAATGACCTATTTCAACCCAACGACATTTTCAGCCCCACGAAGAGTGACTTCCTTCTTCTTCAAAGAGTGACTTCCTTCTTCTTCAAACTTAACAAAAGTAAGACAAAATGAAGTCTAGGGTTTTGGGTGAGGGAGAGTTTCTGGGGATGGAGGCTACCAAATGAGGCAAACCCTAGCTGCTAGTCCCTTTAAATAGATCCCAAAGGTTGAGAAACAGGGTTTCTAATTTTGGCAGGGTCGTGTCATGCATAAGGTCATGTCATTCCATGACATACATCAAATAGTAGCGTCGTGACCAACCCAAAGGTCGAGTCGCGTGTCAGACCTATACATATACTTAAGTATTAATTAAGCTAGATACCGAAAATTAGGAAATGAGTATTATTGTAACACCCAATTCACGGTATTTTTTTTCATTTTGACCCTTGGTGTATAATTAGTTTGAAATTTTGGTCCCTAGGGCATTATTGTAATTTCTGGTAGGGGGAGCGTACAATATGCGTACCTCTTATATCCGGGGTGTACGTAATCAGGGGACAAACCCTAATTTTAGGGTTTGGACCCTATCTAGGCAACCTTATGCCCAAGGTTTCCTCCCTACTAGTCTCATTCGCCTCTTTTGAGTCCAATTTTGAAACCCTAGCCTATTGCAAGAGAAAGTTGTCATTTAAGTGTGTTTGGTGTATCTATAAAAAGAGGAAGCTTGGTTGAGGAGCATTAATCAAAGAGGAGCTTGTAGATCCAGATTCCCTTAATCATTTCCAGCTTCTTAATGGTATAAAGCCTTGAACTTGCTCATTCTATGCTTAGATCTAGATCTAGTAGTGTTTTGGTCACTTTTTGGTCCCATGAATGAGATATAATGGGAATTTACCACTTCAGAAGTTATGAGTTTATCCTCTTGATGTTTCTGAGATACCTAGTTCATAAATTTAGCATCTTGATGGTTGAGGATCAACTATGCATGTGTATATGTCCTTTTGGTGAAAGTAGGATGCTAAATCAAAGGTTTGGGTCCATTTGAGCCATGCTAAGGCATCAAGCTTGTGACTTCATGGATTAAGAGGTTCCCCAAGGTTGGGATATGAAATATGGACGTTTGGTCATAAGCATTAAGTGCTTAGTGGGTAAAGTGGCTTAATGGGTGTGTAGGTCGTCCGTATACAAGCGTACGATGCACGTTCGTGTATGAACCCCTGATTTGGCGTAGCGACCTAGTACATCGGGCGTACTAGTGGTCTGCTTAGCATACTCGACCTCAGCATGGACTTTCGATGTTTGGGCCGCCATTGGACTGTAGGGTTTTGGGGTCTTGTTGGTCCACTAGTTTTTTTTTGATTTGGGACATTGTTGGGCCTTGGGCCTTCATGGATTTGGGCTCATATTAGGCCTTGAGTGACTTTTAGTATTTGGGCCATTATTGAGCTTTTTGTGCCATTGAGTCTGGGCCGCGGCTATTGGGTGAATTAAGGGAAGGGTAAAATGGTTTTTTACCATGGGAGTCGGGATTAGTTAACTAAAGTCCCAATTATGGTTTATGACCTAGTTATTAATTAGGGTTTTATTTGATTGGTTAGTGTGGGGATTCTCCGGTTCAGCAGCCCGAGCATCTATTTGATTGTCAGCAGACTGAGGTGAGTTTGCTTACTATACTGTAGGATACTAGGGATTGTATGTGCTTGTAGTCTTTGTGTCTCCTGTTGTATGTGTTATATGCATGTGTGGCTATTTTCTATATGTATGTGGGGTAAAATAAACCTTGGGGTAAAATAGACCCGGTACAGCCTAGTGCTGACATACAATTTGAAATAGACTCGGGCGGTGAAATAGGCCCAGGGGTGAAATAGACCCGGTATAGCTTTGGTCTAACATATAAGTTGAAATAGACTCTGGGGTGAAATAGACCTGGTACAACCTTGAGCTGACATATATGTATGGTATGTGGTATTTTAGGGAACTCACTAAGCTTTGTGCTTAAAGTTTGCAGTTTATATTTCAGGTACTTCTGTTTGAGGGGGAAGAGCTCGGAATGATCACATTACACAGACCATGATTTTCTACTTATTTGACTCTGATGTACTTTTGGGATGTTTATGAATATTATCTGAATACTTTATGGTTTTGACCAAAAACTTCGGTTGATGGTTTACTTACTATAAAAATAAATAAAACATGTTCTGAGTTTTGGGACGTTACAAGTTGGTATTAGAGCCTTGGTTTGAGGGATTCAGGCATACTCTCGAGTGTACCTAAACTCAAAATAAGGATTTGGTTGATTTTTCTTAAGAAGAAATGTTCTATAAAATAATATTCTAATACAAGAAAGAAAGGGATGTGGTGCATTCAATCGACCAAGCTCAATTAAGTTTTCCCAAAATACCCATACATGTTCTTGTAATATGTTTTGAATTGTGAATCTATGAATCACATGCTAGACTAGGGCTAAGGATCTGCTCAGGATTTAGCATGATAGAAATCTAGAAGAGATGCCTTTATACGCCTATTGTATGAGCTTGTAGACTTGCATGTTAGTACTCGTTCAGTCATTGATAGGATGGCCTATTTAGGTTATGCATTGATTTCGATTACTTAACGCTCGAATGCTATTTGCTTTGTGATTTTAGGAGTTCCCATTAACATCAGCTAAATAGTAAGTGAATACGCTAAGTTACATATCACTGAGATTAGATAATTTTAGATGGTTAGGTTTAACCCTATTGTACATCTCTTGTCTGAGTCCAACCATTGTAGGGTCAGACCTTTCATTCAAAGAATTATCTAGCGTCGGTGATATGTAGTTGTGTTCTTACGCTAGTTTGAGGGAGTTCCTTCTGCAGCTGATGGCGGAGAGTGGTGTGGTTGTAGCCCTAGGAAAACCTAGGAGGTGATTTAGTGCCGAGAGCTTTGCTTTGCTAGAGGTCGTTTGGATTGATAGGGAAGTAACTTGGAGGATTGGGGGATATCCTTGAGGAAAGTACAAACAGATGTGGAAGGTAGTATGGGCCCGTACTACTTGAAGCAAAGGATCTATACTTGAGCCAAGGAAAGTTACGATGACACCAGGGAGCTTGTAATATGTAGGATTATTCAAGAATATTTTGATGGTTTGCATGGTTATTTTTAGTTTGGTGGTCACTCGAGAAAGTTTTGGTGGAGATATGGGTGTCAGTACTGGTTATGGTGTTGCTGATGGTTTGGGTTTGTGCTCTGGGGTTGTGTTTATGGATTATCAGATGCGGGTGTTCATTTAATCAGAGACTACCCACGATATTCTTGAGCAGATTCCTGTGATCTTTGGTATGATGAAGGAGGGTATTATGGAGATTCTGGATGAACGCTTAGGTACTTTTCATTTTGAGATGGCGGTGATGGTGGGAGCTCGCTCTTTGACTTTTCGAGAGTTTCGGGCATTTGGGGCTCCGGAGTTCATCGGGAAGAAGGAAACAATTGCAAGCAGGCGTTGGTTAACAAATTTCTCGAACTCCTTCCATACTAGTTGTTGTCCCAAAGGGGAAAATGTCATACTTGCATCCTGTCTTCTAAAAGACAAAGCCCGATATTGGTGGGAGGAAGTTGGTCACGCCTTGGGAGGCGAGGAGGTTAAGTCGATGACTTGGGAGGATTTCATGATGAGGTTTTGGGATGAGTTTTCCCTTGTGATTGAGGTCCAACAGTTGGTGAGGGAGTTTCAGGACATTTTCCAGACTATTGAGACGGTAGCGGAGATCACTACTATGTTCAATGAGATGGCGTTATTGATTCCGCAATATGTGGTGGATGAGGAGATAAAGAAGAAAAGATATCACAATATGCTAAGGAGAGATATTAGGTAGTTTGTGAGTATATCTATTTGCAGGACATTGGATGATATGGTGGCGAGAGCCACAGAGAGAGAGAGAGAGAGAGAGAGAGAGAGAGAGAGAGAGAGATAGAGAGACTTAGAGATGGAGAAGAAGAGGAAGCCAAATCAGGTTCAGGGTTCTGAGGGTTTGGGAAAGAGGCCCAAGGTTTTTGTTTCAATATAGAGGGGCTAGCAGGGACAGGGCTATTGTGGAAAGTGCGACAATATGCACGATGGAGCTTTCAGGGGGTGGTTCAGGCTACTACAAGTGCGGGAACACTGGGAACTTTAGTCGAGATTGCACAACCACCACCTAGGGATTGAGTCTAATTTTCTTTGATTATAATCAGAGGGGCCGTAAAAAGCCCGATTGTCTGAGTTTAGCAGTGGCAAGTCCAGTTGCAGCACCCGCTCCGATGACCTTGCGGATTAAAGATGGATGTCAAGGCAAGGAGGAGGCGCCTATTGCGAGGAGTATGGCATTTAAGATGACAAACGAGAAAGCTCGTGTAGCACCTAATGTGGTGACGGGTATGCATCTTCTCCTTATCTCTTTATTTATGTCAAGTTTCCTACTTATATATGTGCTTTACTTTTAGGGTCATTCCTTGTGAAAGGTATATATGCTTTGGTATTGTTCGATTCGGGGGCTATTTGATCCTTTGTATCTCTCGCGCTCATCAAGAGGTTTGTCGATGCTTCGGGGGAAATGGAGTATCCATTAGAGGTTGAGATTCCTGATGATCGACCTGTACGAGTATTGAGGGTTCATCGAGGCTATATATTGGAATTTCTTAGTGAGCAGTTCCCGATTAATTTGGTTCATATTCCTCTATGTGAGAGTAAGGTTATTGTGGGGATGAATTGGTTGAGCCCGAATGGGGAAATGATTGATTGCGATCATCAGTTGGTATGTATTCGGACCCCAAGTGGGGGAGAGTTAGTTATTCAGGGAGAGGGTGTTCAGCATTGGCCGGTTCTCTGTTCAGCAGCTAGGGTCAGACTCTATCTTCAGTAGGGTTTTTCTGGGTTTGTGGCTTATGTGATGGATACCCGAGAAAAGGGTAAGACGACTCTAGGTGATGTATCGATTTTTCAAGAGTACCTAAATATGTTCCCGAAGGATTTTCTTGTAGTGCCTCCGGAGAGGCACATGGATTTTCCGATTGACTTGGTTCCGGGTGCGGCTCCGATAGCCAAAGCACCTTATCGGCTAGAACCTTAAGAGATGAATGAGTTGTCTACACAACTACAGGAGCTATTAGACAAGGGATTTATTTGGACAAGTAATTCACCTTGGGGAGCATCGATCTTGTTTGTGAAAAAGAAGGATATATCACATCAGATGTGTATCGACTATCAAGAGCTAAATAAGCTAATGTTGAAGTATCGTTATCTACTCCCGAGGATTAACAATTTATTCGACCAACTCCAGGTTGCATCTTGGTTTTCCAAGACTGATATGTGTTCGGGTTATCATCAAATGAGGGTCAAAGATGAGGATACCCATAAGACACCTTCCAAACTCGTTATGGTCATTATGAGTTCGTGGTGATGCCCTTCGGGCTCACTAATGCTCCAACCGCATTCATGGATCTCATGAATTGTGTATGCAGGCTTATGTTGGATTGGTCTATGATTGTGTTTATTGATGACATTGTGGTCTATTCCAAGACCCATGAGTAGCATGAGCAACATCTGAGGGAGGTATTGGAGACTATGAGGAGGGAGAGGTTGTATGTAAAGTTCTCCAAGTGTGAGTTCTGTTTGCGCGAGGTGCAGTCTCTTGGGTACCTTGTCAACCAGAACGGTATTCTGGTCTATCCGACCAAGGTTGAGGCTGTGATAAGGTGGGAGGTTTCGAGGTCTCCATCTGAGATTCAAAGTTTCCTTGGATTGGTGGGTTACTATTGGAGATTCATTCAGGATTTCTCCAAGATAACGATTCCTTTGACCTGATTAAAGAAGAAGACCGTCACATTTCATTTGGGTCCTGAGCAACAAGCATCTTTTGAGACTCTAAGGTGCAGATTGTGTGAGGTGCTGATTCTGACCCTTCCGGAGGGTGTTAAGGATTTTGTTGTGTATTGTGATGCATCAGTCATAGCTTTGGGTGTGGTGCTGATGCAGAGGGTTCATGTGATCGCTTACGATTCGAGGCAGTTAAAGCCTCATGAGGCGAATTATCCTAGGCATGATTTGGAGTTGGGGGCTATGGTGTTCGCCCTCAAAATTTGGCGACACTACCTCTATGGTGCCCATTGTACTGTCTACACGGATCACAAGATTCTGAGGTATCTGATGGATCATCCGAATCTGGATATGAGGTAGCGTAGATTGTTTGATGTGGTGAAGGATTATGGTTGTGAAATCCTTTATTACCCAGAAAGGCCAACATAGTGGCCGATGCTCTCAGCCGCAAGGCGGTTGCTGCCCCGATCAGGGATGTGTGTGTGAGAGGATGACCGTAGTTACCTCACTCTTAGAGCAGATTCGAGAGGATCAGGTTGATGAAATGAAAGAAGAGCATCAAAAGTGTGAGCTCATAGTGGGTCAGGTGGCTTCCTTTGATTATGATAGACGGGGATTATTGATCCTTCATCGGAGGGTGTGGGTTCCATATTATGGTTGTGCATGTCAGGTTTTGATGGAGGAGGTACACAAGTCGAGATTCTCTATTCATCATGGAGTATCAAAGATGTATAGAGATCTCCACCTTCACTATTGATGGCCATGTATGAAGTGAGACATGCCCTAGTATGTGGAGAGGTGTTTGACTTGAAGTAAAGTCAAGGACGAGCATCAACGACCTCACGAAAAGATAGAGTCGTTGGAAGTTCCCGTTTGGATATAGGAAGAGATTATGATGGATTTTATCACAAAATTTCCTTGGGCGACGCACGAAATGGATTCGATATGAGTCATCATGGATCGATTGACCAAGAGCATGCATTTTATTCCTATCTAGGAGAGTATTTCGGCAGAGAAGCTGGCCGATATCTACATTCAGGAAGTGGTGGCACGACATGGGGTGCCTATTTCTATGGTATCTGATAGGGATGTTCAGTTTACTTACAGCTTCTGGAAGATATTCCACAAGGACTTAGGTACTCGTCTGCACTTCAGCACAACTTTCCACCCGCAGACTGATGGTCAGAGCAAGCGGACTATCCATACATTGGTGGACATGCTGCAAGCATGTGTACTGGATTTTGGCGGTAGTTAGGATACGTATTTTCCTTTGGCGGAATTTTTGTATGACAACAGTTATCACACTAGCATTAATCAACTGTGACACCCAAATTTTTTTTGCAAAAATTTTAAACTTTTAAAACCGATCTTAAATTAAATTAAAACAACTGAAATAGTCATAACATAATCCATCAAACTTAACAATCATATAAAATAAGTGCGGAAGTAATAATAATAATAATATGGTCCCAACAAAAATAACTAGTAGCGGTGTCCTGGTGCTCCATGTCAAGCCTTAGCCTCTTTAATCTTAACACCTGAAAAGTTATAAGGGAAACTGTAAGCACAAAGCTAAGTGAATTCAAACCTACACATTGTACTAACATTCATATTTACTAACCTTAATCCATTTTCCAATTATAATTATATAATAAGGGCAAAGAACGAATCAATGCCTATAATACAAGGAGGACTTGTAGGTTTGAACCGCACCGGGAAGACCTCGTATCATTTGGCCCTAATCACCGCACCTCACGATGAGTATTACTTTGGTGATCTTACGTACCCACCGCACTAGTAAATCCATATCCTTTGGTGGCGTCCCCATATCCATAATTAGTTACATACATTGTACATGTACGAATTAAAAAAATGGTTATATAGCATGCCTTTATAATAAATTCAAATAATCACACACGAGCTAACTAGCAAATGCATACATCAATACAACGGTATGAGAGAACTCACCTTGAGTGAGTAGTAAGGATAGCTAACAATCAAATAATGCTACCAAGCTTGAGCAAACTTCAAAACCTCACCTAAGAAGGACTAAAGGTTAGACATGAGAAGTAATGTAGCTATGAGTTGAGAAAAGAGTAATCACAACAAGGTCTCTAAAACAGACCTACTGTTCAAAACGGTTTTACTCCAAAATCTAAAATAGAAACATAGCTTTAACTAAATTTTATAGGAAACCATGATTGTTTAGGATTCCATAACTATAAAGAACTCATTCTAACGCCAAAGGATGAATTAAATATGAATTTTACAAAAAGGTGTGTCACTGCTGTCTCCAACAGGACAGTCAAGTGATGTTGGCCAATTCTATTGGGTTTTGAGCATTCTAACACTCCTAAGTGTACATGCAACCCTAAATACATTGGATCTATGTTTTCATTATTATACATGCAAATATGAATATTCCAAGGTATTATCCTAACTAGCATACAAAACTAGATTCATATGTAACTAAGCAAGTTAGAAGACATACCTTTTGATGTAGCTTGATTCCATAGAGCTTAAGAGCCTAGTGCCTCAAGTGTGACACCTCAAATGGTTCACACAACATAAAATCCACTTGGAATAACTTAGAGAAAAATGATACACTTCATGAAATCGGCTAGCCCTCACCCTACACACATAGTGTTCTCATGGTGGCCAATTT
The DNA here is from genome assembly GCF_002870075.4 of Lactuca sativa. NCBI lineage: Eukaryota > Viridiplantae > Streptophyta > Magnoliopsida > Asterales > Asteraceae > Lactuca > Lactuca sativa. The sequence continues at coordinate 162,227,304 of NC_056628.2, forward strand.
TGGGAAGAATAAGATGCTTATATAGTGTGTCACAATTAGGGTTACACCATGTAAACCCTAATTGTCATGGCCTTTCATTTCCATGATCCATGGGTACAAAAACACAATGGAGCATCCATGGAGTATCATATGGGTTTTAGCCCAACTTGATAATCCATGGAGCATTAGCCCACTATACAAGTATGGATGATTTACACAATCAACCCATATATTTAATTATTCTCCTTTTGATCACTTAATTAATTCCAAATTAATTCTTGATCAAGACTAATTAAATAATCTTATTAATATATTAGAACTTATAATATATTACCAAACCTTAAGTGTTATTTCTCTCATTTTAGTCTATCCAAATCCATGATGCCATGCAACCCAAATGGACTATGTCGAGTCGGGTCAAGTACATACCAAGTATAGTTATGGACTTAGACACTAATCCAACAAATTCTACCCAACTTGTGAGTAGAATTCGTCCAAACCAAAATTCAGAGATGTAAAGGACATACAAATGAAAGTCTCAAAGTTGGAATTGAATGAAAATCATTACCCAAGCTCCGGATATAAAATTCACATTGTGGACAATCACAGCACTAGTAAGAGCTGGTGATTGCCCACTGATCTGTAGTGTGGATCCATTCTAACCAATTTATAATTGCAAATAACACCCTATCTGATGTAGATCTTAAATTCTAAATATAAGGAACATATGGAAACTTGGAATAACTCTGGATCCTTTTCCAAACCTTAGAAAGGATGAAAACAAAATGACATATCAGAACAGACCTGGATCATACCTAACAGCCAAGATGCCATTCTTTCCCATAGATAAAGTCCTTATCAGTGAGGTTTGCCCCCTTAAGAAAGTTAGCCAACTCAAATTTTGAACTTTGGGCACTGGTTTGAGGTCCGTTTGAGTTCTAAAGCTTAAGATATGATTTTTACAAAATGACTACAGATCTGATGGTAAATAGAATTGTAGCCACCTTGATTCCTTTTTGGCCTATCCATCCTTCTCCCTTTGAAACACATTTTAAGATGTGTTCATCATCCCAATTCAGTCCTCATGATCATGGTGGTACTAAAAAGGGTTAGGGGTCATTAGGATTTCATTTAGCCACAAGAATGCAATAATAATCATCATGAAAATAAACATAAAGCACATAAAATCACCATTCTCCCTTTTAGGGTTTCCATGATCTTTTGCAACATGTAATCACCTAGATCCACCATCCACCATATATGGGGTGAAGATAGGATCTTGAGATGATGTATAACATACAATTATTTGCAAATAACAAAAGAGATACAAATAAAATAAGGAGTAGAAGTGAAGATGAAATCATAAAACTAGAGCAAGGTTATGAATCAAGTTGTAAGAAATGATAATGAGGTTCATACCAATACGAATCAAGGCTGGAAATGAACAAGAATTAAGCTCCAAACAACAGCCCCTTGGCTGCTCTTGATCCCAAAGAGAGAGAGAAGGACGACATGAGGAAGATAGAGAGAGGGTAAGGTTTAGAGTGTTTTTCTTGTGTGTGTTCCAAATGACTCAATTAACACATTAAGTACTATTAACTAGATGGATTTTGCAAATAGGCCAATAGCCCATGGACTTCAATAAAAGGAGTTTACAAGATGATCAAAAGAGTCTAATAACATAAGAAAATCAGACCTTGGTTAAAGAAATTAACCCAAGGTTACAAGAATAATTAAATTAAAATAACTAAACGTACCGAGAAAAACCGGGGCGTTATATCAACCTCCTTTTGAGATGCTTTATGGGCGGAAGTGTAGGATGTCGATATGTTGTGGTGAGGTCGGTCAACGGGTCATCGGGAGTATGGAGGTGGTACTCAAAACGACGTAATTAATTTAGTAGGTTCATGACAGACTTCATATAACACAATGCCGACAAAGGAGCTACGCAGATAGACGCCAGTCAGACTTGGAATTTCAAGTTGGGGATATGGTACTTCTCAAGATGTCACCTTGGAAAGGTGTTATCCAATTCAGGAAACGGAGTAAGCTAGGCCTCATGTATATTGGTCCTTTCATGGTGTTAACCCTGGTAGGCAACGTTGCGTATCGTTTGGATCTGCTCGAGGTGCTCAATCAGATCCATAGCACTTTTCATGTCTCTCAGCTGCAGAAATGTTTGGTTGATAATTTCGTAGTTGTTCCATTAGAGGATATTCAGGTGGATGATCACCTAATTATATTGAGAGACCAATCAAAATTCTTTAGTGGAGGATGAAGACTTACGAAACAAGGTAGTGGATCTTATGAAGGTGCACTAGCAACCCCAAAAGGGTTCTGAGTGGACGTGGGAGCCTTAGGACGAGATGAGCGAGCATTACCCAGAGTTATTGTCAGCAGCAGACTTCGAGGACAAAGTCTAATTCAAGTGGGGGAGAATTATAACACCTGATTCAAGGTATTTTTTTTTCATTTCGAACCTTGGTGTGTAATTAGTTTGCAAATTTGGTACCTAGGGGGTATGATTATAATTTTTTGGAAGGGAGAACGTCGCTAGGCGTACTTCTAGTACGTTGGGCATACGTAGTCAAGGGACAAACCCTAATTTTAGGGTTTGGACCCTATTTAAGTGACCTTATATCCAAGGTTTCCTCCTCACCAGCTTCTTTATACTATTTTGAGTCCCATTTCGAAACTCTAGCCCATTTCAAGAGAGATTTGTCATTTGTGTGTGTGCTTTGATGTGTGTTTGGTGTATCTCCAAGAAGAGGAAGCTTGGTTAAAGAGCATTGATCAACGAGGAGCTTGTAGATCCAAATTTCATTCCTCATTTCCAGCTTCTTAAAGGTATAAAGCTTTGACCTTGCTCATTTTATGCTTTGATCTAGGTCTAGTAGAGTTTTGGTCACTTTTTTTCCAATGAATGAGATTTACTGGGAATTTACCACTCCAGAAGTTATGAGTTGCTCAAATTGATGTTTCTGGGATCCCTAGTTCATAAAGTTATCATCTTGATGGTTGAGGATCAACCATGCATGATTATATGTCCTTTTAGTGAAAGTAGGATACTAAATCTGAGGTTTGAGTCCATTTGAGCCATGATAAGGCATCAAGCTTGGGAATTTATGGATTAAGACGTTCCCCAAGGTCTGGATTTGAAATACAGATGTGTGGTCTTAAGCATTTAGTGCTTAATGGGAAAAATGGCTTACTGTGGGTGTACGCAAGCGTATGCCTCTGAACCCCCGATCTGACTTAGTGACCTAGTACATCTCGCATACTAGTGGTACACTTAGCGTACTCGACCTGGACTTGGACTTTCGATGTTTGGGCCACCATTCGACTTTAGGGTTTTCGACTCTTGTTGGGCCACCAATTTTTTTTGATTTGGGCCATTATTAGGTCGTGGGACTTCATGGATTTGGGCTCATATTTTTTCTTGAGTGTCTTTTAGGATTTAGGCCATTATTGGGCTTTTTGTGTCATTGAATTTGGGCCATGACTATTGGGCCAATTGAGGGAAGGGTAAAGTGGTCTTTTACCCTGGGAGTCGGGATTAGTTGATTAAAAGTCCCAATTATGGTTTATGTCTCAATTATTAATTAGGTTTTTATTTGATTTGTTAGTAAGTGGATTCTCCGGTTCAACAGCCCCAACATCTATTTGATTCTCAGCAGAATGAGGTGAGTTTGCTCACTATACTATATGATACTAGGGATTGTATGTTCTTGTAGTCTTTGTGACTCTTGTTGTATGTGTTATATGCATGTGTTCCTTTTTGCTATATGTATGTGGGGTGAAATAGACCCGGTACAACTTGGTGTTGACATATGAGTTGAAATAGACTTGGGGGTGAAATAGACCTGGTACAACCTTGGGCTGATATATGAGTTGAAATAGACTCTAGGGTGAAAAAGACCCGGGGGTGAAATAGACCCAATACAGTCTTGAGCTGATGTATATGTATGATATGTAGTATTTGAAGGGTTTTTAGAATTCTAACACTCCTATGGTGTACATGCAACCCTAGATGCTTTGGATCTATGTTTTCTCTAATATACATGCAAACTTTTATTTTTCCAAAGCATCATCCTAACTAGCATACAATGGAGTATCTTTACTACAAAATTCTAGTTGGATGACATACCTTTTGTTGTACTTGGAAACCTTGGACTTTTAAGAAGTTAGTGCCCCAAGTGTTGCACCTCAAATAGAATCACACAACACCACGAACAATGGAGAAACTTGAGAGGAGGTTACTTGCACCAAAATCGGCCAACCCTATAGTATCCCACTTAAGTGCCATTTTGGTAGCCATGAGGCTTCTTATATAGTGTGGCAAGATTAGGGTTACACCATGTAAGCCTTAATGGCCATGACCTTCCATATTCCTTAGGATCCATGGGTTTAAACCTCCATGGATCATCCATGGGTTTAGCCCAACCTATGGAATCATGGATCATTGGCCACACCATAAGAATGAATGATTTAACAATCAACCCCTTATATTTAATTAGTCTCTTTTGATCACAAAATTAATTCCAAATTAATTCTTGATCAATACCAATTAAATAATACGATTTCATATTGATATATTAGAACTTATAATATATTAACAAATCATAAATAACCTCTTCTCAAAACATAAAGTTTGACCCTTGGTCAAAACATAAACGTTCAACGAAAGTCAAATTAAACAAGTCATTTCATGGCTGAGTACGCCCAACGTACTTGGCTCATTTCACATGAAGTACTCACCATCCAGAATCAGGACGCCATACGAGTACATGCAGCATACTCGAAGGTACGCCCGACGTACACGGCCAAAAAGCACTTTTCTATTAAGTGGTTAATCTCTTAAGTCCTTTCATCCAACACTTAGTTTTAGTCCCACAACATCATTCTAAGTCATAAAGTTTCCACCTTTATGACTTTCCATGTCTAGAAATGGTCCAAAAGCTAAAACCTTGACTTATTAATCCATTAAGACATCATGAAACTTTCATGGAAGGTATAAACGAATCAAGATCACATTTTTATGGATCCTAAAAGCTCCATAATAGATAAAGTTTCCAACTTTATCAATTAGAATGGTCCAAACCACCGAGATATATCCTTTAAGCATAAAAGGTACCAAAAGTGCATATTTTTCAACTTAATCCATTAAGTCCAAGTCTCCAACCTTCAGATTTGAATCACAATGATGTTTAGATGGATAAAGTTTCCAAATTTATCTATAATAAGGTCACAAAATTTCAAGCTCTAAACTTTATGTAATGAAATGAACAAAAGCTCATAATATCCAAAACTAGCTAGATCTAACAAATGCATCATCAAGATTCCAACTTTATACCTCTAAAAGATAAATCAAGGTGAACAAAGTCCAAATCTACAAGCTCTAATGCAACCAACACTTCTCCAAGAAGTTCCTTCTTCTCCAAGGTGCACCATGCATACTCCAAAGCACTCAAAAGCACCTTGTATTAGCTCACAAGGATCAACTAGGGTTAGGGTTTCATGGAAAGGGTGTTGGAGAGGTGGAGGTTGAGAATGGAATAGTTTTGGGGGAGTTAAGGAGCTTAAATAGGGATCAAGCTATGAAAATAGGGCTTAGGTACTGATTGTGTATGCCCCATGTACTCCTGGTACACCCAACATACTCAGGATGCGTTATTACGCCCAACACACTCCCCACTATACGCCAAACGTACACAACATAACCCAAAACCGTCCAAACTTCAAACGGTCATAACTTCTTCATTTCAAGTCTAATTTCGACGATCTTTATATCCACGGAAAGGTATTAAGGAGCTCTACAACCCTATCTAACTACTTTTGACTTAAAACACATCAAAGTAAAATCCATAATTCATAAAAGAAATTTGAAACACTAGTTTCCCATTTACCCTTTGACTCTAGAGCACAAACCGAACTCTTGGATCACACAATCTACAATACCCACATTATGAAATGACCCGAATTATGAAATAACCCAAAACAGGGTGTTACATCATCCTTATTTTCATTATTCCTTGGTTCACCAGTTTTTATTGTGCATCCTTGTGATACATCAATGCTAGTATAAGGCATTGGTTCTGTTGTTACACCTTTTATTTCTATCACTTATATCTATTATATTCCTACTCTTTCCTTGAACCTTCCTTGTTCAATCAGCTTTGTAAATCTAATTATTGGGTCTTCTTTTCTAATCTCCTCTTTTGTGTGCAGGAACACAGTTTTTAGAGGGTTATTAGGATCATACATAGATCTAGGAAATTTTACGTTTTGGAGAAGCTCCAAGTTTCTGATGTTGTTGCCTATAGTGTTGAGTTGTTATATTTTTTGGTTTACTTCATTTGTTGTCTGATCTTTATTTTCAGCACTCTCACTTAGGACACGTGTTAGCTTCGTGTTTATAGATTTTAGACTCTAAGTATCTTGTGCATTATGATGTGTGGGGTCCATCTCAAGTATCTTCTTTTGGAGGCTCCAATTACTATGTTTTGTTTATGGATGATTACATTCCATGTACATGGGTTTATCTTATGAAGGGTAGGCCCGATTTCTTCTCTATCTATAACAATTTCAAAGCTATTGTTAAAACCTAACACTGTGATGGCATAAAATGCTCCTTATGCGATTTAGGATGACAATATAACTCTAATGATTTTACTAAGTTACTTGTATCTAATAGAGATATGCATCAGTCACCATGTACTGATACCTCTCAACAGAATACCATTACACTTACATTTTATTTATTCTATTTATATAAAAGTGGTAATGTGGAGTGGTGGGTATTTCCTAATGTTAGTGTAGAATGCAGTGGAGATATAATGAAGCTGAAATGGCATTGATTTGATAGTAATAGCCTTATGGAGTACTCTTTATAGCCTCATCTATTGTGATTGATACCAATATGGACATACAAGTTGTGGATTACATACCCGTATATATATATATATATATATATATATATATATATATATATATTGTTGCAACTTAAACAACACATCCCCTCGTTCATATGACATGAAAAATATATACATCTAGAAATTCTAGTAAATTTATGATATTTTTGTTAGTCTATATATTATTAGCCCATATGTTTATGGGCTATTTAGTCTTTAGCCCATTAGGGTTTTGTCTAGTTAGTATTTATCTCCGTTTTATTCTTTGTAGCCTTTATGCTTTTCATTGAGAACCTTGTAATTTCTCTCTATCATAATTATATGGCAATGTTATCATGGTATCATAGGTGAGGTTTGATATGTTGTTAGAAGAGTTTGTAGCAGTTTCGATAGCGGTTTGGTTCAATCTGTTTGATGGTTCTTCGTTGGTAATATTCGTTTGTTTGTCGGTATTTGTTTGCTGTTGCTGTTAATTCGTTGTTGTTTTTGATTGATTTCTTCCGTTTCTTTGTTGTTCCTCTCATTCTCAGATTTCTATACTATTATTGTGGTTATTTATTCATTGCCAACATGACTGGAAAGGATGATTCCCTTCATTCAATCAGTACTTGTCTAGATGGAAAGAATTATATGTATTGGAGTTATGTTATGAAGAACTTCCTTCATGCGAAGAATATGTGGGACTATGTCATTGGGACTAAAGCTAAACCCTTAGTGCCTCAAGCTGAGAATTTTGATTTGTTGGTTGGTGCTTGGGAGACTGATAACTCCAAGGTCATTACTTATAATTATGTTACTCGGTCTATTGGTATGCAATTGGCTAAATATGACACAACAAATGAAGTTTGGAATCACTTGCAGAGACTGTATACTCAGGCAAACTTTGCTAAACATTATCAGTTAGAATATGATATTTGTGCCCTTCAACAAAATGACAAGATCATTTAAGATTTCTATGCTGCTATGTCTGATTTGTGGGATCAATTGGCTCTTACCAAATCTAAAGAGTTAAAATACTTTGATCCTTACATTGCAAGGAGGGAAGAACAATGTTTGGTCCAGTTCTTTATGGCCTTTCGTTTTGATTTTAAAGGCCTACGTGGAATGATTCTTCATCGCTCCTCTTCCCTCAGTGGATTCTGTTGTTCATGAGTTGATTGCTGAGGAGACTCGTATCAAGTCTCATGCGGATAAAGGGTTTAGAGCAACCTCTATTCCTACTTCCACTCCTGTTGTGCTTGGTGTTTCCTCTAATCAGTCTTGAAAAACTTCAAGGGTTGCTTATGATGAGTGTGCATTTTGCAAATAGAAAAACCATTGGAAAGCTCAGTGGCCATTGTTAGTCAACAAGGGTAAATCTAGTCAGTCTTAGTCGAGACAACAAAATAGGCATGGTCAACAGAAGTTTTAGTCACGTTCCTCTGGCACTTCTCTATGGACACCTCGTCCTCCACACTTTGTTGCTACTACACTACTAGTTGACACAGAATCTGTTGGAAACATGTCACCATCTGCATTGGATCCTAAGGTTTTTGAGAGTTTCAGACAATATTTGGCCTTTAATCCCACTACCATGTCTACATCTATGTCTCATTTTGGTCCTACTTCATCCAGTACATAGGTATTCCCCCATCTTTATGGATTTTAGATTCTGGTGCAACCCATCACATGAATCCTCATTTGTCATCATTTACTTATTTCTCTCACGTGTCATCTATTTCTGTTATATATGCTAGTGATACATATATGCTAGTTGAGGGTGTTAGGTCTGTCTCTATTTGTCATATCAGTTTACCTGATGATTATTACACTCCCAAATATTCAAAAAATCTTGTCTCGGTCAGTTAGTTATGTAAGTATGGTAACTGGGTGTTCTTTTCTGATTCTATCTGTGTTATACAGGATCAACACACCCAAAAAGTGATTGGGATTGGCCGTAGGATGGGGAAACTGTATGTATTGGAGGTTCTCAAAGTATCTTTTGTTGCCGCCTCAATCATTGATTTGTCTTCTTTTCGTTTGATTCCTTTGTCATCCGAGTTTTATCTTTGGCATTCTCGTTTGGGACATATGTTTGTGTCACGTTTGAGTTTTCTAGCATCTAGTGGTGTTTTGGTTCATTTGAGCACTTGTGATATTTCTGATTGTAGTGGTTCTAAACTGGAAAAATTCTTTGCGTTGCCTTTCAATAAAAGTATGTCTTCTTCTACTGCTTCTTTTGATATTATTCATTATGATGTGTGGGGTCCTGCACCAGTATCCACAAAGGGTGGGTCAACCTATTATGTATCTTTTATAGATGATTATGCTCGATATACATGGTTTTTTCTTATGAAACACATATCTGATTTCACTGGCATTTACAACAATTTTAGAGGTCTTGTTAAAACTCAACATTCGGCTGTGATTAAGTGCTTCAGGTGTGACTTAGGGGGTGAATATACCTCTAATAATTTTACTCAGTTACTTGCTTCTGATGGTACCATACACCAGTCATCGTGTACTGACACTCCTCAACAAAATGGTGTAGCAGAACAAAAACACCTTCATATTGTTAAGACAACCCACTTATTGCTCCTGTCTGCGCATGTCCCTAGTGCCTTTTGGGGAGAAGCAGTCCTAACTGTTGTTTATGTGATTAATCATATCCCTACTTCATTGGATTCAAGAATGTCTCCTTTTGAGAAGCTATATGGTCACCTACCAGACTACTCTTCCTTACTAGTTTTTGGATGCACTGATTTTATTCTTTGTCATCATTTTGAGAGGAACAAGTTGGGGCCGAAATATGCTATTTGTGTATTTTTAGGGTATGGTGTTGGACAGAAAGGATACCGATGATATGATCCTGTGAGTCAGAAGTTATATGTCTCCATGCATGTAACTTTTTTGGAACATATTTATTTCTACTCGATTCCTACTACAACCCATAATGTAACGAAGTCAGATCTTCTGCATATTGATCCTTTTGTTGAAGAGATAGAGGCTCGAGACCCATCTATGCCACCTGATCCTTCAGCTCATGACACACCCATTTCTTCAGAGAGTTCCTCGACTCCCCCTGTTCATGAGTTTGCTCCTTCGACTGTTGAAATTGAAGATCCACCTCCACCACCACCCTTTAGGAGATCTACTCATCCTATCAAGTTTAACAAGCTGCCATATTTTGCTTACTCTACATACTAAGGACCATTTGCTTCATTTATAGCGAGCATCCATCATCTTTTTGAACCTGAATCGTATAGAGAAGCTGTTTTAGATCCTCTTTAGCAGAATGCTATGGCTAAGGACCTCATTGCTTTTCATCAGACTCATACATGGGATTTGGTTTCCCTTCTTCCTGGGAAACATACGATAGGTTTTCGCCGGGAGTACAAGATAAAAACAAAAGCCGATGGGTCTGTTGAGCGGTACAAGGCCAGACTTGTAGCAAAAGGGTATTCCTAATAATACGGTTTTGACTATGTGGAGACATTTTCCCCAGTTGCAAAGATGAAGATAGTCCGTACTATGATGGCAGTTGCAAGCATTCGACAGTGGAAGATCTTTCAAATAGATGTCAAGAATGCATTTTTGAATAGTGACCTCCATGAAGAGGTTTATATGACTCCTCCCCCAGGAATTCAGCACTAGTCGGGTGAGGTTTGTCGGCTCGTAAAGCTTTGTATGGTCTCAAGCAAGCCCCTCGTGCTTGGTTTGAGAAATTCTCCACAATAATTACTTCTCTTGGATTTATCCAGAGTAATCATGATTCGGCTTTGTATGTTAGATGCTCGAGTGTAGGACGGATTCTTTTGTCCTTATATGTGGATGACATGATTATTACTGGTGATAACCATGGTGGTATTGATTCTTTGAAGCATGATCTAGCTCATCGATTTGTTGTGAAGGATTTGGGCTTGCTGCATTATTTCTTGGGTATTGAGGTAGCTCAGTCTAAGAAAGAGTATCTTCTTTCTCAGACTAAATATATATCCGACTTGTTTACACGAGCGGGCCTCTCTGACAATCAGACTATTGGTACTCCTCTTGAAACCAATGCACGGTATTCGCCTACTAATGGTGTTCCTTTGTCCGATCCAAATCTTTATCACATTGTTGTGGGAAGTTTTGGTTTATCTCATAGTTACTCGTCCATATATTGGTCATGTTGTTCATGTTGTCAGTCATTTTGTTACTGCTCCTACCTCTGTTCATTGGAGAGTTGTACTCCGTATTCTGAGATATCTTCGTGGCACTCAGTTTCAGACCCTTTTGTTTCCCTCGACGTCTTCTCTTGAGTTACGTGTCTATAGTGATGTTGATTGGGATGCCGATCGTTATGATCGTAAATCCACCACCAGATTTTGTTTATTTCTTGGAGAGTCTCTCATTTCATGGAAGAGCAAGAAACAAAACGTTGTCTCTAGATCTTCCACGGAGGCTGAATATCGTGCTATGGCTTTGACTACATGTGAGATTATCTGGTTACGGTGGCTGCTTGCGGATATGGGAGTTCATATTTTTTTTTTCATCTACTCCCTTGCATTGTGATAACAAAAGTGCGATACAAATTGCGAAAAATTTTGTTTTTTCATGAGCGGACGAAGCACATTGAGATTGATTGTCACTTTACCACTCATCACCTACAGCTCAGGACCATATCGCTTCCGTTTGTTTCATCAACCTTGCAGCTTGCGGATATTTTGACGAAGGCTCTATCGACTTCTCGGTTTCGGTTCTTGTTTGACAAACTCTAAATGCTTATTGTTGTGGCATTGTGAGTTTGAGGGGGGATGTTAGCCTATATATTATTAGACCACATGTCTATTGGCCATTTAGTCTTTAGTTTATTAGAGTTTTATCTAGATAGTATTTATATCCGCTTTATTCTTTGTAGCCTTTATGTTTTAAGAACCTTGTAATTTCTCTCTATCGTAAACATATGACAATGTTATCAATTTTATTTACTAATTTATTTAAAATTTTTGAATATGTTTTTAGGAAGTTGATCCGTACACAATAATTTTTTTCCGTACACAACAATTGATGTTTTAAAATGTTGTATTGTACAACTATATAATGCATGAATTGTTGTGTATGGCAAAGCACTATTATTTACGAATCACTTCCCATGTTTTTATAGTTTATTTTTGTAGATTGTTTGATTAGTCAAACCATAAAACTCGGCTCAAATAGCACTTTATTGCTATAATGGAGCCATTATATAAAAAGTGGGGTGCATGATCCTACTTGATGGTGGGTCCATCATAATTTTTAATAGAATTCTTTTTTATGGAATTACATAGTGACACCCAACTTAAAAAGTTGGACACCATTGTTTTTGCTTAAAAAACCTTAACAAGACTTCAAATTTCAGATTTTTTTTTCTTATTTTTCTTATTTTCAATATTTTTATCATTATGGACCCCAGTTAATGTTTGCTCTGGATCCGCCATTGAACCAAGGTTATGTCAATATGGAGATGTCAAGGAGAAATCTGCTGTTTGGATTGAGTGGTGGGATTAAGTGTTTATGTTGTATTTCTAGACCCGAAGAACCCTTGTATAGTTTTATATATTTTCTTGAATAATAATAAAAAATAACCTTTATAATTAATACTATAGGTCAAATCTACAAAGACAACATGCTGTCGGAGTTGAGTAATCTATGGTGACGAAGTCTATAGCAGCAGACTTTTAGCAATTTTTATGAACTTCAGAGGTGACAAAGTCTATAAAGAAGACATGGTGTCACTGAAAACTTAGCGACAGCATTGATACATTCTGACCTTTCTGGTGTTAATTACAAATATGTGAAACTGTTCCATCATCTTGATAGATCCATCGTACTTATAGCTAGCTATAGAAGGCAAGGTGTTTATATAGATTGAGTAATTTGGATCTTTTATCAGCTTAAACTGGAAATCATTTTTCATGACCTAGCTAGTTGAAATTTTCAGAAATGGAAATATACAAATTAACACTTGAATGACCAAAAGAATAATATCTATTCCTGAATCGTATGGAAAAATTTGTAGGTAATTCCATTCTCATGCATGCATATATATCTTGTTTGAAACTATTGTTTCCAGAAAATTGTTCGCAAATGTCCCGATGCTAATTAGTAGCGTTCTAGATGCATGCGGCTTCATATTAAATGAGACAAGCAAGTAAAAACTACCATATACCTGTCTACTTGCTTTAAGTACCAACCAGCATATTAAATACGTGGGCACATATATCAATGGACCACACATCATTTTATGATATTGTAATTGTTTATTAATAGAACATTTTAACACTGCAACATGACATAATTGTAAGTGATGACCATACAATGATCCACTACAATTACTACTTTAGGACAACTTATCATACATAATAGAAACAAAGCATTGCTAGAGTTGATATTATTCCCTCCAAAAGGGTTTTACAACTCCGAATGCATAGTCTTAGAGTACAAGAGAGTGTATATATATGTTGACTAACTATTTTAAATTACTTGTGTATATATCATCAATCTCCCTTAGATTCTCTTACTTGATCAATACCCACATTAGATATTTAAGGAAGAATTGACAAGAGTAGTTCTAGCCTTTTAGGGCTGTAAATTGTGGATTGGTGGTTTGCGATGGGGCTGTGCATAGTCCATGACTCCGACATCTTCAGTAACACTGCTATCCTTGGAATTATTTATTTTTTCCTTCGAATCCTTTTGTTTGGACTCCATTGTCAAACGAGCATGATTCTTCCATCCCTACAAAAAAAAAGCATATATATAAGATCGAAATAAAGAAGATGTGTACGTATATGTTTGAAAAAAAGCCTCGATCATCCATCAAGTATTCGAGTATTTACAAATCGATAACTGGGTAGTATGCGGATCATTAAGTGTTACTTTTTTTAAATTGATGAATCTTTCACGGGAGAGATGAAGTTCGACTAGTTCTTTAATTATGAAATATGATATCGAGATCGAGATCACGAAGATATATGTATTTCAAATTCAAATCTAGTAAAGAAACATGGGATATCGATATGAAACTTTCTGCTTTGGAGTTATAGTAGTTTGAGAAGTAATTTTATATATGGATGGTATGCATGCGTGCAAAATTATTTTTGTTTTTGTTTTTGAGACTCACAAATCTTACACAAATGATACTGAGGGGGGGGGGGGGGGGGGGGGGGGGGGGGGTTAAAATACATGATCACAAAATGTATCATAATTACCTGTGGTTTGGTTCCATCTTGAGAAACTTTTAACTCGATATCATTTCCTGCAAGCAACATATATATACCATGTCAACATAAATAGCTACATTAACAGACGAATTATTTCACAAACACATAAAATGATAATAACCTTTATGCATTTTCAGTTCTTCTGAAGGAAACTCATGCTTGGACTCCTTATCTTCCATATTAGTTTCATTACAGTTTCTTCCTTCGTTTCCAGCCCTTATTTCTGGTGTCTGGATTAAACAAACAAACCAATCATATATCTCAGTCATATTATATTACTTTTGAACATGAAAATTAATTAGTTAGCTAGTGCACAAACCTTGCTAGTAATCAGATGAAGTTCTTTCCCGGGTTCCTTGTGGAAGACTCCAAGATGGCGAGAATCGCATGCATGCATGGAAACACAAAGGTGGATCACGAGATAGTAAACAAGGAAATACATTTTTTTTTCACAAGGGAATATGAATAGCAAATGGTTTATTTATATCGTGGATGTATGATTTCAACTGTTGAATGTTGGTTTACTCCGACTAGAGATGGCCGTTTCAATATGTGGTTGTGACACATTATATTGTTAATTTATATATACAAAAACTGGGGTAGGGGCCTGGGGGGAATTGGGGTAATTGAATGCAGATATTGTAAGAGGAATGGAAGGAAGGGATGTTTAAACTTTAAAGAGAGAACATGGAAGTGTTTGGTGATGAATCTTTAATTAAAGATATTGGCATCCTCTACTGTCCCCTTCTCCTTATCACTTTTTATTAATTACGTGGGACCTCTTTATCGGAGTTGCATAATAGAGTTACGTAGATGCATGCAGATGAATTCAAAGCACCGGAGATATTAGATATACATAGGGTTCAAACTTTAAAATGTGTGGGAGTTCGGATTCGACACAAGTGATCTCTGTGGCTCTGTTAGTAATACACCGAGATGATAAATATATGTTCGATTCATTTACTGTTAGATGATGGAATGAAGCATTTAATTAGTTTTTATTAATTATTTTTGTTTGTCTTGGATCATCTAATTGAGTTTGAGAAGAACCATGTGAAACTTGCATTTGAGGTTTGACAAGATTCATAAATTTGCAAATATAGGTGGGAACCACAAGGAGTGGGTTTCCAGAGACAAAGATGAATGGCTAAACCGCCACTTGCACCACCACTACACGACAGTGACGGGGCCGTGGAATGGTTACCCCACCGCCCAGATCCACCACTCCGTGCCACGTGGCATCTTCCCCATGTTACATTGCTCTCAATCACAAATATGGTAGTCAAGGACGAAGTAACCCTTGATCATCTTCCAAACCTAACACCCCGTATCTCTGTCAGATCATCTTATGTTCAATCATTATATATATCGGTTTTTGTCATAAACAAAATTGGGTTTTATGATCAGATAAAGTTTAACGTTATTATATTTTTTACATTCTTTATAATTAATAGATCTACAAGAGTTATTAATTTTCTTGCTATATACAAAAACAAATAACTTTATTGAAAACCAAAATAAATTCAACTGATCAGTTGCTAAATATAATTTATTTTTATACTTGAGATGAGAATTGACGTAAAACATTTTATGTTTCATTGCCAATCACTATAAGAAATCGAGTATTAGCGGCGACAGACGTCACTAATACACTTCCACGGCCCCATCACCGTCGTGTTGTTGCCTCACTGCAAATGTTTCATATGTACACCGTTATTGCTATTCGTCGCCGCCAATACCCTGTCACTGCTAATACCCATCGTCTCTGCTAAAGTCATGCCGCCCCTAATACATGTCCGTCGTCAATAAAGGCGTCGCCGCTAATTGTATTTTTTTTCTTTAACATTTCACATTAAAATTAGAAAAAACTGAATAAAAAGTATAAAAACTACTACAAAACATTATTTTGCATATCATAGTTCGAAACATTAACCACTTAATAATATATACGGCATCAGATCCAAATAATTAATCCAAACATCTGGCCCGAAATATTCATCTAAACATAGTGCAATATATCCAAAATACTAGTCTAAAATACTAACTCAAAAAAAAAAAAAACATTTCATAAATCATAAAAGTAGTTACCTGTCCTTATCATTCCCCTCGTTTCCTTTGTTTTCATTTCGTAGCAACAACAATCGAAACCACTCTTGCAATGCCACACTACATATCGGATCTTTTAGCATTGTCCGCAACATGTCCAACTAAAGAAACAAAATATATTACCAACATATCATAATTAATAATATTACTTCACAAATTAAGGTAACAATGATTATATCATCCTATTTTTTTCCATTCTAACATTGTACTTTCCAAATATATTTAAACATACACCCTACACAATATGATATACATTATAGCATTGTACTTTTCTTTTATTTTTCCATTATAGCATTGTACTATACTAAACTACCAATTACCAAACTACAAAATACCAACATATCAAACTATAACCAAAGTACATCCTTCACATATTGCATATACACTATAGCATTGTACTTTTTTTCATTTGTCCATTATAGCATTTTACTATACTAAACTAACAATTACCAAACTACAAAATATCAAAATATCAAACTATAACCAGACTACATCCTACATATAATGCATATACATTATAAAATTGTATTTTTTTTCATTATATCATCGTACTATAACTAAACTTATGAAAATATAAGTAAAAATACAAAATATATTACCAACATATCATTAGAGCATTCTACTTTACAAATTAAGTTAGTGTTGTAAAAATCGGCCTAAGCGCTAGGCGGCCTCTTACTGTCTACGATTAATGCTAGCCGGTCGAGTTAGGCGAAGTCGGTCCTGAGTGGCTGTAGGCGGTCGGTCTAGATGGTCTAAGCTGGTAAAAAAATTAGACAGTCAAAATTTTAAAAAAAAAATCTCCGAGTAGTCAAATTTATGATATTGGGTGACTAAATTATGATGATTGATGACTAAAACTGTTAAAAAGATCCTCAATTAGTCTAAAAATTATTATATATGATGATTTAAATAATTAGACGACTGAAAATGCTAATGTTTTATGATTATTTACCTATTTTATTTGGATATAGGTAAAATTTAAATTTTAAAAAATAAATTCTATTACAATTAAGGGTTTCCGCCTAGGCACCGATTACTCCCTTAACCCAGTCGAATGCCCGACCATTGCCTAACGGCTTTGAAAACCTTGAATTAAGATCATGATGATTATAGCATCCAATAGTTTTTCATTTTTCTATTATAGGATTGTACTTTTCAAATACACTTAAACATAAATCCTACACATATTCCAAATACACTTAAGCTAACAATTGCCTATGATTGTAGTGGTGGCTTTGTCAGTCGTTGTTCCTGATCGTACATAGACACAACCGTAGAAGGTTTATGCCCGACGCCTCTAATATGGCCGTGTCGAATAGCCAAAATTCTTTCAAAATAATTTTTTTATATACTCTGATGTTAGACCGCTTGCTTCAGAAGAAGTTTGAGTTTGTTAATTGATCATTTGAAGTAAAGCATTTTGTATTTTCAAAAAATTATTAACATATCGTTGCTCAACTGTAGGACTACATTAGCCTTACGAAATGTTTCGAGTCTAGTGATGTCCTACATAACATTAAAAGTTAAATTAATTATACTTTAAATAAACAGTTAAATATATCACAACATACTTCTTTGAAATAGACGCTGCTATACGAGCACGACACCTCTCTGTTTACAACTTGTTGCTGTCCACAGACTCCTTTGTGTTGTCATCGGATGTTTTACAATTTCGGGCATTTGAAAATGCTCAAGTATGCGCACCCAATTTTCATGTGACATATCCTCACATGGGGTGGGGGGTGGATAATGCCCTTGGGATATATGCAAGCCCTCCGACATTCTAAAAATGAATATGTGCTTTACTTTTCCTTCCTCTGTAATTTTTTTGTAGAGTCACATCAATGCTTCGCAACAACTAAGCACGCTAGGGATCCAAGTTAAACATATCCAAATCAACCCTTCTCTACAAATATAAAAAGTTAGTTAATTAAATATCAATCACAACTACACTTAAAATATTATCATATTAATAATTTACCTTTAGATGCACGACTGTGACATTCGTTAAAGCGGGGGAGACATTGTCCCAACCAGATATGCTAAAAGGGATGTTCTGACACATATACCGCTCAATCTCATGGGTAAACATATTTTCACATTTCCTGGGGAAAATGTGAGGTCTCTGTCGAAATCCAAATCGATGGGCTTTCCGTTGCTTGCTCATATAAGCTTTGATAGTTGGATGTTTTAAGATAACCCTCTTCTTTTTTTGGTAGCTCAGATGAAATTAGTCGCGATAGTTTAATTTATAATAAATGAATAAAAATAGCTAATAAATATATCATAATAACACTTATCATCCTCTTCGTGTTGTTCGCGACCAAAGCCTACTGGAGGTGTTGGATCCCCGACTCCATCACCTCCATTTCCTAAGCCCATCACATGGATCATCATGTAAAAGAGTATCACCCAACTAAACCCCATATATAACTGCAAAATTATAAGATGTGCAATATAAAAAATAGAATATGAATAAAAGTTAGCCTGCAAAATTATAAGATGTACAATATAACAAACAATATGAATAAAAGTTAAGTCTTGAATTTGGAATTCAAATAAACTTTCTATTACAAAAAAACATACACATATAAAGTTTTCCATTACATATGACTTTTTTTAATCAGAATCTCCCTCATATACTTGAATGTCTTATTCAGTATCATAAAGAAAATTGTCATCCTCATAATCAGTCTCTTCCTTGAAAACATTATCGACTCTACCCGTTGGCGGAGATACTTCAGTCTCCTCCTCATCATCATAATCAACATTGTTTTGAGCTACATAAACATTTTTTTGAAAGTATTGTGAGAAGTCGATAAAAAGTTTAGCACCGGATGAAGAGTTGTTTTGAACTACGTCCACATCGTTAACATTTTCGTCCTCCACATTGTCGGCATTTTGGACAGAGTCATTGTAAGCATTTTGGACATGAGCATTGTTAGATGGTAGATCCCAAATACTTCGATGACTAACCTGCTCAATGAAGCAACACGGGTTGTCGTTTTGGTTTCTTTGGTGGCTACGGAAGGAATAATAGCGGTGACAACTTTTGAGGGAATCTTTGGCGGTATTTTTCGAGTATTAGCGTCGACATTGTTGCCGGTAAACGTGTTGCCGCTAAAGGTTGCATTTGATATGGGTTTTCTATCATTGGATTAGGACTAAATCGATGGCTATGATTATTATTTAAATATTGCAAGTTGGCAATATTAATTATAGAAAAGTTTTTTTTGATTGAATTTAGTCAAGGGTATATTTATTATTTGCAAGTTGGCAATATTAATTATAGAAAAACAACAGTTTCACTTTGCAAAGTTTCAGGGGTAGAAAAGTTGTTTTTGCTATAATTAAGGGAAAGAATGTTATACTTCGTTTCCAATCTAAAAGCTTAGATCGAGAAATTTTGATTGAATTTAGTCAAGGGTGTATTTATTATTTGCATTCTCAAAATACGATTATGATTACGACATCCCTCTTCATAGTTCGAATTTTGAGAACACGGCAAATAGAAATATTATGACGATATTATAGTAAGAAACTGGTAACGTATCACGTTTTTTTTATGAATTGTATCCCATACGCTTCGGGTATAGGATCAATTGCATGCTGTAATATTTGACCGTTCTAAAATTTCCAAATGTCTAGGGCATTTAGAGGGAAAAAGGAAATAGAACCAGTTTTGACTAAAATAATTAAACAACTGCCAATGAGAATCTAAGGTTTGCCAAGGATTGGTCGCTTGTCGACAGTTGAAAGTATAGTCATGGATGGACCATATTAACATTATTATGAATAGATAAGATTCCATTTAGAATGAGTTGTCATATGGAAAATATGGAAATGTTTCCATATTGGGAGTTAGATATTGAGAATAAATGTCTAGATTAGAAACTTTTATGCAAGAAGGATGTTCAAAGGAATGTACTTTGAATATGAGACTTCATGACTATGGATTTGTCCTGTAACAATATCCAATAGAGTATTTTGTAATTCCATTGGCCGAGTCTTGGTGATTTTTGTGCCATGACATTACGAAAAGGATTGTTGCATAAAATGTTAGAATCTAACATATTCTAGTA
Organism: Lactuca sativa; assembly: GCF_002870075.4. Lineage (NCBI taxonomy): Eukaryota > Viridiplantae > Streptophyta > Magnoliopsida > Asterales > Asteraceae > Lactuca > Lactuca sativa. Next base: position 162,247,608 of record NC_056628.2, read on the forward strand.
GTGGCGATAATTTTGTATTCTTACACTAATGGATTAGGAATTGTGAAATGAGTTTGATTGAAAATGTTATTCAATTATACTGTTTCACAAAGTAAGGACCATAGGTAAACATAGTGTGCATGCTAAGAGCATGGGACAATTGTAGTTATAATTCAAGTAAGAAGTTGATTACCTGAAACAACAAATGATGAGTAATTAATATGGTGATTAAATAAAATGTTTTATTTATACTCAAAGGTTTGAGTCCATATAGGAATACTATTATTCTTGTGTTTCAATTTGCATGTTTTGACTTCCCGAATAATAAGATTATTTTCAAACCCTCCACAGTCGCTCATTCATTGGAAGTAGGTATGAAAGAAGACTGTCATGAATCTGACTGTAGATTGTCCAAAGTGTTTTAAACATAGCAAGAGTTTGCTGCAGGGTTCATGAGTGTTGCTATAAGATTAGAGTATTGGATTAAACTCACGCTCACTTGGATCGCTTCATGGATTTGATCACGAGTGATTGGTGAGACGATAATATCTTATATTCTTGAAACCGAGATGTGTAAGTTGTATCTTGTGAGTCGGTTACATGTTGATAATATGTAAACGCACCAGTAACTTGGTGTTATAAAACGTATTGTTGTGTGTGATTCGGGGTGTGTGAGTACAAGCGAGCATTGAGTCAAATTTTATCTGTTCCTTTTACCCAAAGTGGGATAAAAGCGATATATGTGGGCCCCTCGATGATTTAGTGATGACACCCTAAGCGCTTGGCCAAGTCGGGACTAAGTTGATGTGTTCAATTGTAGTCTGTTGCCAGTCGTCATAAATCGGAAGTCTGGAAACAATATATAGACAGAGAGAATGATTTAAATCCATGTCTCAGTATATACGATATCTAGAATGGAGGAATATATGATCCCTTATCTAAAGGACATGCTTCTGATAAGATCAGAGTTGACAACGGCTTTTGAAATCTACGATTGCGGATCAGGATCTGAAGTCATACGCAGAATAGTTATTAGACTTATTCAAGTGGGAGACTGTTGGATTAGTGTCTAAGTCCATAACTATTTTGGTATGTACTTGACCCTATGATGCATGGTTCTTTTGGGTTGCCTTCACCAAAGCAACTTGATAGGATGAATTATGGAGAGAGAGGATTAATTATGATTTATTAATATATTATGAGAATAATATATTAAAGGAGAAATCATATTGTTTAAATAATATTAGTCAATAATTAATTAAGAATTAATTTTGTGGCTAAAAGATATTAATTAAATAAAGGGGACTAGAACTGTCAATTGTGTGATAGTTGAATATTGGGCTAATGAACTCCATATTAGAGTAGTGGATGAATTCTATGGGGAAACCCATTAGAAATCGTCCAAGGCCTCCAAGGAGGTAGTCCATGGGCTGCTTAGGGCCTAAGCAGTCAAATTAGGGTTTCCTTGTTAGATAACCCTAATAGCCTCACTATTTAAGGACCCCTAGAGCACCAAAAGCGTGGCTAAGAGTTTCCTTAGGTTTCTAGACGTTTTTGGGTGTCTCTCATCCTCTTCTTCTTCATCCTCTTGCTCTTGGTGTTTGTGAGCCAATAGAGGTACAACACTTGAGGCACTAAGCTTTCAGAAGCCAATTACAAGAAGGAATAGATTGTTATTGCTACATAACAATCAAAGGTAATATCTAAACCCTAATTTCGTTCATAGTATGCTAGATCTAGGGTTTGAGAGCTTTGGATGATTATTGCATGTATAATTAGATAAACCTAGATCCAAAGTTTAGGGTTTTGCATGTGCACCATAGGATTGATGTAGTGCTCATAACCCATCAGGTGTGATCCAACAAGAAAACTTCATCATCATCATCTTATACTATTTCTGGACCTTTGTAAGTGTCCAAGATCCAAACTGTATTGCTTAATGTTGCTAGATCTAAGTTTTTTTCCTATGTTCTTCATGTTTGAATGGAAGGAATTCATAAAGTTGGCAACTTTATGGATTCTATGGATCCCTTGAGTATTATAAGGTTCAGATCTAGAAGTTGGTTGTGTACTGGATCCATGCATGTGAGTTTTGGTGTTATCTCTTCACTTTTGACCTAGATTAGATAGAGGACATGCATGAAGCATGCATGTCCATAAAGTAATCATTTTTATGGACCTTTGGAGTCCCCTTAAGCTTCTGGAAAAGTTGAAATTTGAGACTTAATGGATTAAGGACTCATATCATTAAGGGAAGGTGTCAGACTGAAGTCATGATGTGACACTAAGGATGTCACGACGTGAGCAAGATGGTTCTCGCGATTATGTGGCCTTGTTATGCTCACGACGTGACCAAGGAGGGTTCACGTCGTGATGCGTGCTGAGTGATTTGTTAGTGACCGAATTGGTTGAGTTGGAACAAAACGAGTTGGGACCGGATTGGGTGAGTTCTCATGACGTGACCAAGGGTTGGTCAAGACGTGAGGCTTAATTGTTGGTGTTTTGGATGTGAATTTGACCTTGACATTGACTTGTTGAGCTGGGTTGACTTTTGGTCAAAATGGATGGATTTAGTGTATAGACTAAGGTTTGACCTTTTATGTTTTGATATGAATATTGTAGCATCTTTTGTAGGGATTTGAGATGTAATTTAGCTACTTTCGTGAGTCAGGTGAGTTTTCTCACTATACTATGTAGGATGCTAGTTGTCTTTGTGACTCTCACGTTGTGTGTTGGGCTGGGTCTAATGGCATGCATGTAGGGTTGTGCCCATTTGCATGATTAGGTTGGGCTCATTAATATGTTGGGTTGGGCCCATTGATATGCTAGGTTGATCCCATTATTATGGAGGGTTAGGCCTGTTATTATGGGATTGGCCCAATGTTCGAGTTAGGCCCGATGATATGTATGGTATGTGCTATTTTGGGGAGCTCACTATGCTTTGTGTTTATGGTTTATGGTTTAAACATTTTTCAAGTACTTCCAGTTCCAGAGGGAAGGGTCGGTCTTGACTACACAACATCGATGGCTTTTTCCGCATTGATTATATTTGATATACTCTTATGTTTGAAGTTACAATTGACACTGATTGGATTTGGAACCAAAGTTTGTATGACTCGATGCTTTAAAATGAATTTTTATTTGGTATTTTTGGGACTTTACAAGTAAAGAGAAAAAAAAGGTATAAACCGTTTACAATTTTTTTTGGTATAATTAGCTTACTAATCCAAAAAAAATACTCTAAAATTTTAAATGGGGGAATAATTGTTATAAATTTTAAATTTCAGTGGATTCCTCAAAATCATCCGTGGAAAAATCATCGCCCTTGTGGAATCTCTAAAAGTTTCTACTTTTTATTTTTTGGGTTTCAATTAACGTCAGTAAATTATTCAACGTTCATGTGAGTTTGACTGCATCTTCTTCATTTTTTTTGGAAAACGGATTTCTTCTAGAAAAGAGAAAACATTACTACTAGAACATATAACAACGAACTAATTTTATGACATACACATATCTATGTCATAAAAATGCCATCTTTTTAAAACTTGAAGGGCTCACAACATATGTATGTCATAAATCAATGTCATGTATTATAATATTTACGACAAAAAAAAATGTAAGTCATGTTTTAGTCTGATAATAATAAATTATACAAAATACACTTATATAAATTATGTATGTATTCTTGATCAACTGCCCCCTTTCTAATTTCTTGCTTTAAAGACATCCTTGATGAAAGGATCGATGAAATAGGGTTTTTGTTCTCACAAAACCATATTTTATGGCAAACTTTGCCAATTTTTTCTACATTTCTCCCTCATCATTCTTCAACCTTATATCATTTATTCCCTTATTTTTTGAGATATGACTAGTATTACGTCAAATATGGAGTATTACTATTCATTTTTCCAAAGATGGGAAGGAAGTCCACTCGTTGATTTTAGTCTCTCTTTTTTATTTTTAGATGTTGCTAGTTTAATTTTATCAAATAGCTAAAATTTAAACATAATGTTTAATATTTGGATTACCATGTTATATATTTATTTATATTAATTAATCAATAAAGTAAAATTTATTCCACAGCTTAAATATGTTTTTTTTGATAAATTCATAATTCATTCAAATACATTACATACAAAAAATTTATTTTGTTAAAACTTTTTTATAAACATAATTTAAAATATTATTGTAATGAAAAAAAAAGATATATTGCATATTTGCTAAAAGTTATTTGGTTGAAGGGCGTATTTGATAATCTATATAAGTTACAATAATAAAATATACTATGAATATTTTTTTCGGTAAAAAATGGAATAGAGTAGGTGATGAAAAATTATTTACCTTATTTTACCCCATTTTGACATTTAGCAACAATATTTTTGATAAATTTTGAAATATTTTGTAATTAGTATTTGACATATGACATTATTTTTTGCAATGTATATATATATATATATATATATAATATTCTATTTTGTATTTTGAGACATTGAATGTGATTTAACTTGAATATTAATATTAAAAATTCTACAAGTTTTTTTAAAAATTACGTAATTTCATGACATAAAAATCTTGTATGATAAAAGTGTGTCATAGATTGTATTTCATGTATTAAAATGGTCAAAAGTTATGACATACAAAAATGTATGTCTTAAATACGTGTAAATTTATGAAAAATAAACCACTTAGTTTATGAGGCTTTAATGATACACATTTGTGTGTCATTTCTACCTTTTAGTGACATGCAATGTGTGTCATTAAAAGCACTTTTTCTAGTAGTTTAGCGAGGTGTTCTGAAAATAATAACAAACAGACCTAATGATTATTACATTTAAGAGCAACTTTACTAGGAAAATGCAACCAGAGTAACTTGTGAATTCTATTTCTGTGGTGAATCCATTTGAAAGACATGTTTACACAGGTAAAAAAGGAATAAAATCATCATTCATTTTGTCCTTTTAAAAAGTGAGATTATTTCTCATTCTTACAGATCTCCCTCTATAACTTTAATGACCAATCTAGGAAACTGGTCTAGTTTATGAATGCAAAGCTTTATGTTTACACAGTTCATTCTTATTCTATAAGTAGGCATTATAGATAAATATGTACTCTGTTAGTGCAAAAAAAGGATTAATGATATTGTTGATTGTAACACCTATTTTCATAAGACATTTTTGAGCTATGGTGTATGAATTTCTTAATTTATAGTCATGTTTTGAAAAAATATAGTCCAACAAAAACTAAACAACCTGGGTGTTACTAAATCAATTTCAACAAAACCATAGCAAGCAATATAAATAATTGTTTAATTAAACATCATAACTACGTTTTTTATTTTATTTTTATAAATGATACTTCTTTATATACATTTTTTGTCTATTTATATGGATTAAAACATAAAAAATACATTGTGGAATTATAATACATTTTTAGAAGTATAAATACAAATTTTTACGTGTTTATAATTATAAATATGTGTATTTTATCAATGAAAAATGTGTTATGTTTTAGTGATAATAATAAAATCCATATAATACACTTATATAAATTATGTATGTCTTCTTGATCAAGTGTACCCTTTCTAATTTCTTGCTTTAAAGACATCCTTGATGAAAGGATCGATGAAATAGCACTACTAGAAAAACAGCCTTTTACGACGCGTAAACCACGACACTCATTGATTTATGTTACGCAAATGAGAGTGACATTAAAAAAGTGTCATCTCTTCAGAGAATTTAAAGATTTAGGTCACGCATTATTGCGTGCCCTTAAATAAGTGTCATAAGAAAAAAAAAATTAAAAACACGGAGGGCGTTGTATTTTAATGTGCGTCGTCTATAGCTGTCGCTTTATAATTTCTATGAACACGCGTTCCATAGTTACAAGCGGGAAAAGAAAAGCCAAAAAATTAGAAAAGCCCGCTACCCTCTTTGCCCTAAGAGTTTTGACGCATCTTTCATTCTCCTCACACTGTTGTGCAACTTCTCAATCAAAGATCCAAGGTTACGATTTCATCTCCATCTCTCGACTTCATCATCTCAATCAAGAAAAAAGGCTTCTGATTTCCATTCATTTGTTTCATATCTCCTGTGCTTTCACCTGCTTCTTCTCTGCTATTCTTGATAATACTCGCCAACAGTGTTCTTGCACTATTCCTTGACCTGCTTCTTTCCGTATTCTTTTCTCCATAATATCTACAAAGACTTTCTGAAAAAATTATTTTTCTCACTCAAGAACCCTAGCCTTCACTCACACTGTAGTCTGTTCTGTTCGGATGTATAGGCATCGATGAAACAAGGAACCATGATATGGAAGGCCACCCAAGTATTAACTCTTCAAGATTCAGATCGCCAAGGGTTCATTGATTTATATTTCCCATGTTAGAGTTTTTGGCCAATGTTCATCATTTTCGGGTTTCTTAATTACCCAAGTCTGGATACTTTGGTATTTCTTTGATTTTATTTTCCTCTTTTACTGATTTTTATTCATGGTTTATCTCCACCAATTGCGATGGCAGCTCCAACAACAAATACAGTTCCTCTGCTAGCTCCATTGTACATCACCATCTTGCTACCATACCAAGACAAAAAAGACCAAACTGCAAAAACGACGTCGTTGCTGCCAATCGGTATTCCTTTAGCTAAACCTTGCTTTAGCCATAATTTCACAGTACCTTGAAGAGCAGCAGAGTACTCTGTTATCGTCTTGTTTTCACCCACAAAAGAATAAACGTTCCTCACAGATGAAATCGCCTGTCCTCCACTGTACCAACCTTATTGTACTCCTCTCTGATCTTTCTCGACAAGCTCATAATAACCCTTCCGTAAATCAAACCAGGTATAGCTAAAATTATAATAAACGGAAGCCCAAAAATCGCTAGCCTCCATAGTAATATAAACACCACAACATACGCCCCTCCAAAAATTGACATGTTCATCAAGAACACAGGTACCTGCATTTTTATTTCCACTTAAAAGTTAAACACTTGTAATGATTTTAGACTCATGGAGTCATGGTCATGAACGCACTCTTCCAATTTCCGTTGAACAAGTCGGTAGTTTCTCCATTTATCTCTTCTATTTCCGTTTTTCTCAAATTAGGGCTTGCCAGCTATATGATGAAATGCCTGAGAGAAAAATTACAACCAAAAGTGCATTTTGATTCCATTTCAAACACTTCAACTAACTGACCATATTACCCTTGTGGTACTTAACTTTTGTATCATTAGTGAACTAAACTTGGTTCTCTGTAATGTGCAGTGTAGACAAGGCAAACTGTTCTCTTTTCTGCAACTCAACAAAGAAGGTAAAACCTTTTTTCATACACATTTGTATATTTTAACTGTTTATTTCATTGTTTAAATTAAATCATGATAATATTTATTTATTTATTTATATACTTGTTCAGAAGCACTCTGGGCTTTCTCGTTGTGGTAAAAGCTGTCGTTTAAGGTGGGAAAATCACTTAAGACCTGATCTCAAAAAAGGTACATTTACACCAAAGGAAGAACGCCACATCATTGAACTCCATGTTAAAATGGGGAACAAATGGGCACGCATGGCTATTGAGGTCTATTCCTCTACTTTCTTTCCCAATTACATTTTTTTTCTTTTTAATTCTAATCCTTTCTTAGCTGCAATATCCAAGCAAGTTGCATACATTCATATTCTTTTGTGAATGTAAATTGATATTGGTGATCATAAGTTTATGTTTATACATACATACATGCTTTAAAAGTTATAAGTGGCGATGAGGACAGGTTGGTCATTTCTATGTAGATAGGACATAACGTAATGGTCCTTTAAAACACTCTAAAAAAAGAAATGCACATGGTGTGTTCATTGATGGTGTAAACGAGGGAAAACCGTAAATTAGAGAGTATAAATATGAAGATAATTAAATAAAAATTGATAGTTCTTATTGTTCCCTGCATTTATTTCATCTGTTAATTCCTTTTATCTCTTTAAGAGTCTAAAATGTCTCATACTTGAATAGACTTAAAAATGAAGATAACTAAATAAAAAGTGAAATACAACTGTATTATTGTGTGTTTCTCATATTTCCACAACTGATTAGTTTACACAAAACTTTTAAAATTCATCTGCACATCTCATTTCATCATTTATCTTGATTCTTGACAACACTTGATGGAAAAAAGAAAAGAAACAAGCTCTGTTACATATTTTATATGATTGAACCTTAAAACATATCATTTATCTTGATTCTTAACAACACTTGATGGAAAAAAGAAAAGAAACAAGCTCGGTTACATATTTTATATGATTGAACCTTAAAACATAAAACATAATGTTTTTTTTTTTGGGAGCAGGGCTTGAAGAACAACCATGGTAGTGCCATCTTCAGGGTCCAGTTCACTCAAGGAGTATTTGAAAAGATATGAAAATAATGAGAAGAAGAAGAAGAAGAAATAGAAGATGAAAAAGAAAAAGAAGATGAAAACTAAGCCTGATATGAATAGTGTTCTTGTTGTTGATGAGGATCCTATTTGGCAAAGTCCAGTTCAGCTTGAAGAAAAAGATGATGAGTCACAAGGTATGCCAATAAAATTTCTTGTTCAGTAGATTACTTCACGTTTGATGTTAATGTTCTTTGTTAATGTATTGTACTTTGATGAATTTACCCAATTATAGCAATGCAAATTGCTTTGTGTTTAGATGATATTGCTATAAATATAATTGGTAGATTTTCAAAGTACAATAATGTAATAGGAAGATGCTTTATAAATTTACATTGCTACCCAATTATAATCACCCTTGTAATGTATAGATGAAGAGAAGCCACAAGTTGATGAAGATATTGAAGTGAAACGAATGAAAAGATTAGAGCAACTTAAAAGCTGGCGACCTTTTGGTGCTATTTCTGAAGATGGAAGTGGTTGGGTTCCCGTGTCTGATACTGCTAAAAATTCCGACATCTCTCTGCCACGTAGACGTAGGGCCTGGAATGATACACCAGAACCGGAATCAGAATCCGAACATATATTGGAATTGAATTCCGACATGTCCCCACCCTGTAAACGAAGGGCACAAAATGATACACCAGAATCCAAATCTGATCTTTCTCCTCCTCGGAAGGGCCGCAGTCGAGAGTCTGATATTTCTCCTCCCCGACGGGGGCATAATCATCCACATGATGATCTTTCTCCCCCGAGAAAACCTATCAAGGAATCGAAGAGGCCAAAAACTGGTTTAGTCAGCGGCAAAGATATAAAAGAAGAAATTGCTAAAACAAATAAGGATGATTGGTTGAGGTAATCATATCACTCCTTTGTTATTTGCTAATGGGTTTTTTTTGTCCCACAATAAAGATGGAATAGCGATTCGCTCTCGTCTCTGCAAAAGACATTGATACCCTCCACATCCTTAGTGTTGAAAGTGCGCTTAATAGATCTGGAAGGGATTAAATAATCTTTTAAGGCTATTTTCGATGATGAGAATGTGGAGGGTGTTAACGTCTTTTGCACATATGAGAGATTGTGAGCTTTTTTGGATGGGTAAAAAAATTACTTTTTTGTCCCAAACTCTTGTCTAAAACCTTGTTGTAGAAGGTCAGGATTACCCCTCTCCACTTATTGATTATATTACTTGCAGGTTTCAAAAAATGTATCATTCTATAACTGGGGCGAAATGCTGAAGGCGTACGTCATGATAAGAGAACTGGTTAGTTTTAAATTCCTAAATACTATTTGTATACACTATACAATACAATGTTTTTGACTATTTCTTGTTAAAAATATATTTTTAATTCCACTTGTGTTTTTTTTCAGGTTAACGCCTGACAAAGGTACTCCACTGTTAGTTTTCATATTTAAAGTTTTATGTTTTGAAATGTCTCGATTTTCAAATTGGTATTTGCATTTCTGTTCATGTTGTTGTAGAATTATTTTCACGTACTAAACAGATTTAAAATAGTGCAAAGTTAATTTTAATATGTTTAACATTATGTTATTGAAGCATACTAAAATTTTTTTAAGCACTGAAAACAACTGATAAGAAAGTTAATGTTACTACATGAATAGCAATAAAACAATTAAATTGAAAAATTGCAATAAAACAATTAGATTGAAAAATTGCATGATTGAATTTAAATAATTTGCAAATGTAATTAAATCTTGAAATGTGATCAACATATGGCCCCTTGATTTTGTAGCAAGAAAGTTAATGTTACTACATGATAATAGTATCTTTTAAGGTTTACATGAAGATGTTAATTTATTTAATCGGCTTCCACAGTTTCAAATTGATTGCCCACAATCAGGTTGAGTTTTTGAACTCAGTAAAACTTAACTTCTATTTCTGATTCCATCTTAATTTTTGAAAAAAGAAACAATCCTTCCAAATGTTCACTAACTGCTCTTAAAGACAATACATCAAATATTAGTTAAAGCCAATTGCTCTTATATGGAAAAAAATAACTTCAGTCTAGGGAGTATCATTTGATATATATTTTTAAAATCCTTTTATAGAAAGTAAGTAAAAGGTTAAGAAAAAATTAATGCAGAAATGGAAGTGACTGGAGTGTGTGAAAGGAAAATGAAAACCAAATAAATATTTTTCTAGAAATATCATGATGACTACTTCACATTGAACTTGATCTTATCTGTCATTGAGGATTAATGGGATATATAATACCTATCATTCCAACTGTTGCTTCTGTGTTCAATTTGGTTTCTTTTTGTAATAGTGTTAAATTTTCAGAAAGCATTAGTGATCATGGTGAAAGAAGGACCTTGCTGCCATTGTGGAATTGAGGGTAAGGCTTCCCCTATCTAGCAATTTCATTCATGTTTGGTTTTTTGTATGAGTAATTCAATCTCATTTCTCTATTATTTATCTTATTATTTGCTATTGTTCTTTGGTGATGTGGCTTCCATGGATCATTTTGGATGCTGATTATATGTTCCATTATGTACTTGCATATCACATCTCTGAATCCTATGTAGAAGAAGTGTCAATTTTATATCTGGTGTTTATCTCCACATAAAAACCCTAAAATGTGGATGTGCTAAAACTGAAGAAATTAGAAGGCACATACTGGAATTTAGCAAGTCTGGTAAGTTTAAAATTATCTTAATAGGATATTGATTAGATTCCACTACATGTAGTGTAGAAAATATGATGAATATTTATGATCAATATTCAACTTTTCAAAATGTGTCCAGTTTGATGTTTATCTGTTTGACATTTTTTTGACAGAAAATGAGAATACTGAAGAAGATGAACCACAAATTAACATTGAAATGATCAATGGAATTATCAAAGCCCTTCAGGTATCATCTCATATCACTTGCTTATGAAATTTCTTCATCTATACTTGAAAAGATATATTGATTTTTGTGTTGTTGACAGGCTATCCCTGATGCAATTCTCAGCACAACAGTTATGATTTTGTGATGTTAGGCTAAACTATAAAGCAAATGATTCTTTGTTTTAGGAAACGTTTCAGAGCTTCTTCAGACAACTTAATGATGAGTTACTGAAACAAGAAGGTGCCCCTTCATAGCAATGTACTATTAGGTTATATAGTTAGGGAAAACCTCTTAATAACAATGTACAATTAGATCCCCTTAATATTAATGTATTACAATTTTTTGAAATGATATTGGATGAAATTGATTGTTTTGGTATATATTTGTTTACATATTTTTGTATTATGCGTAAATGAGTATCATAAATATGCGTCGTAAATGCATATCGAAAATGGTTACTGAAGTTTACGACACGCAAATGCATGTCATCTTCATTTATGACAGGGGCTTCCTTGATACGCATTGTGTGTCATAAAACACACGCGTCGTAAGGTTACGACACGCATTTGCGTGTCGTCTTCCTTTATGACAGGGCCTTCCTTGATACGCATTGCGTGTCATAACTGTGCGTCGTAAATGCATGTCATAAATGCGTGTCGTAAATGCGCGTCGTCTATAGACGACACGCAAAAGCACATCGTCTCTCGTTATGACGGGGCCTTCCTTGACGCACATTTGCGCGTCATCTGAGCATTTTACGACGCGCAATGAGCGTTGTAAAAGGCCTTTTTTCTAGTAGTGTAGGGTTTTTGGTCTTTCAAAACCATCTTTTGTTGCAAACTTAGAGAATCTTCAACTCATCCCCGAATGCCAATTTATTCTACATTTCTCCCTCGTCTTTCTTCAACTCTATATCATTTCTTCCCCTATTTTTGGAGATATGAATAATATTAACTCAAATATGAAAGTAATACTATTCATTTTTCCAAAGACAAGGAAGAAACCCAGTTGTCGATTTTAGTCTCTCTCTTTTTTTTTTTTTTGGATGTTGCTAGTTTAATTTTATCAAATACTAGTTAAAATTCAAATATAATGTTTAATATTTGGATTACCATGTTATATATTTATTTATATTAATTAATCAATAACGTAAAGTTTATTTTTATGCATCAAATTCATACAAAATTTTAAATACATATTAAATTATTGAAACACGGTAACATATTTATTAAAAGCTTAAATTTTAAATATATCTTAAGAATACAATAACATAAGTTAATAAACGTACAGTTAACCTATATATTAAAATAATTATTTAATAAAACCGATGGATCATCTCCTTTTTGGCAAAAGGAAGTACTACTTAGATATACAATAACATATGCTAATAAACATACAGTTAACATATATATTACAATAATTATCTAATAAAACCGATGGATCATCCCCTTTTACGTAATATATATTTTTTACATATATTGATAATCGATGTTAAACGTGATCTTGATGCACTAACTGGATTTGCAATAGAAGTCTCACCGATAGAGGTCGTAATGATGGTGAATGAAGACAATTGAATCGAAAAATTAAATTCTTACTCGATATAAACGTAGTAAAGATAAAGAAGCTCACTCCACTCTATGAAAGATGTTGGTTGATCAATTACGGGAAATTTATTCCACCACATAAATATGTTTTTTTTTGATAAATTCATAATTCATTCAAATTCATTATATACAAAAAATTTATTTTGTTATAATTTTTTTTATAAAGATAATTTACAATATTATTGTAATGAAAAAAAGATAGATTGCATATTTGTTAAAAGTTAATTGGTTGAAGGGTGTGTTTGATAATCTTTATAAGTTACAATAATAAAATATACTAGGAATATATTTTTTTGAGGTAAAAAATGGAATAAAATTGAAGATGAAAAACTCTTACCTTATTTTACTCTATTTGACATTTAACAACAATATTTTTGATAATTTTGAAATATTTTGTAATTAGTATTTGATATATGACATTATATATATATATATATATATATATATATATATATATATATATATATATATATATATATATATATATATATATATATATATATATATATATATATATATATATCAATCAGGGGCGTAGCTAAGCTTCAACAAGGTAGGTCGTAGGACCTACCTTATTTTTTAAATACAACAAATATATATAGAAAATATGAAGGACCTATCTCATTTTTGCTAAAAGATCCATCTATTTTTGTTAAAAGACCTAACTATTTTAGTTTTATTTACATAAGGAACCATGTAGTTTTTGGTTCTACATTCGCCACTGATATATATATATATATATATATATATATATATATATATATATATATATATATATATATATATATATATATATATATATAATATTCTATTTTGTATTACGAGACATTGAATGTGATTTAACTTGAATATTAATATTAAAAAATCTACAACTTTTTTTAAAAACACGTAATTTCATGACATACAAATTGTGTATGATAAGAGTATGTGATAGATTGTATTTCATGTATTAAAATGGTCAAAAGTTATGACATTCGTAAATACGTGTAAATTTATGACAAATAAATCACTTTCTTTACGAGGCTTGAATGATACACATTTGTGTGTCATTTCTACCTTTTAGTGACATGCAATGTGCATGTGTCGTTAAAAACATTTTTTCTAGTAGTGTAGCGAGGTGTTTGAAAAATAATAACAAACAGACCTAATGACTATTACATTTAAGAGCAGCTTTACAAGGAAAATGTAACGAGAGTAACTTGTGAATTCTATTTCTATGGTGAGTCCATTTGAAAGACATGTTTACACAGGTAAAAAAAAAGGAATAAAATTATCACTTATTTTATCCTTTTAAAAAGTGAGATTATTTCTCATTTTTACAGATCTCCCTCTGTAACTTTAATCACCAATCAAGAAAACTGGTGTAGTTTAGGAATGCAAAGCTTTATGTTTATGCAGTTCATTCTTATTTTATTTGTAGGCATTATATATATGTACTCTATTAGTGCAAAAAAGGGATTAATGATATTGTTGATTGTAACACCCATTTTCATAAGACATTTTTGAGCTATGCTGTATGAATTTCTTAATTTATAGACATGTTTTGAAAAAAATATGGTCCAACAAAAACCAAACAACTTGGAGTGTTACTAAATCAATTTCAACAAAACAATAGCAAGCAATATAAACAATTGTTTAATTAAACATCGTAAATATGTTTTTTTTTTAGTAAATGGTATTTCTTTTTAAACATTTTTTTGTCTATTTATATGGATTAAAACATTAAAAATACATTGTAGAATTATAATACATTTTTAGAAGTATAAATACATATTTTTATATTTTTAGGTGTTTATAATTATAGATATGTGTATTTTATCAATGAAAAATGTGTTTATATGCATAAAAAAAAAAAGATGTGTTTATATACGTATTTATCAATATAAACACACGCTTTTTTTATTAGAAGTTTATTTACATTTTTTTTCCTTTTTTTAAACCGTTAGGTTAAAACCCGTGGAACCGACAGGTGATAATTTTAAATACAATAAAAAAAATTATTATACAGTAAAAAACTTGACTTCATACAAACCTTATGTTGAGCATCAAATTGATACAATTGTCTCTTTGTCACTCACTGTAGTAAGAGAGAGAAAGATGAAGAAAAAAATGAAAACAAAATCAAGATCAATATTTTAACTCATATACACCATAAAAAATGGTCACTATTTAATTCATCGTAATCTATCGTAATAAATAAGAATGATTTTGTCACATGTCATTCTCTCATTCAATTTGCCACATGTCATTTTGTCATAATTTTGAAAAATATTTAATTTCCACTTGTCATTTACTTCATTTTTTATTTTCAATATATCATTAATTTAGTTTCCATAAATTAAACCTATCATAATAACTATTAATTTCAAATTTTAAATTTTGAATTTCAATTTCAATTTCAAATAAATTTATAGTTTACATTTTTGTGTTTAACATTTTGTTATAATTTACCCGTTTACTACATGGATCTAATAACTAAACACATAATTATAATTTATTTACTTTTTGCATTTTTTTCTTCCATTTTCAGTTATTTCATAATTTTAATTCACATAAATTTCTCATTTAATCTTTTCTATTTAACATTTTGTTTTAATCAACCCGTATAATATACAGGTATCACAACTAGTTTTATAATTTACCCAAACTCATACCCGAAACTATATAGTAATAATTTATCTCTAACAACGTTTCGTGAGACAAACATACCATTGAGTTTGATAATCTTGAAAGATTCCTTGATTCCGTTCAAGAATATTTTTTTTGTATTCTTTTTTTCTTATATATAAATTAACACAATGCTCATAGTTTTCTACGATAAACATCATCTTCATACATAATATTATTCGACAACTAAAACAATCAAATTAGATTTGCTACTTTACAAAAACAAAAAATAAAACAAAAAAAAATCAATTATACCATTCACTGAATTTGCTCTAAAATTAATGTTGTTATTTACTAAATTTATGAAAATTGTTTATAAAATGACTCAATGAGCATGATATGGGAATACTTAATTAAAAAATTAGCTAGTTAAGCCTTCAAGTTTTGGCTACAAAAAGCTCTTCATCTTGTTAGTCGTAAGAGCATAATCCACAATGATAACCTTCATCAATTTTTATTGAAATTTTGGCCTGAAAGAATATAAGTCTAAAAAAATAAAATATAAAAATCTCTTTCTCCTTCCATACCAATACAGTTAAAACAAAAATAATGAACAAAAACTTTTTAATTGTAAAGATGAACCATTTCATGAATGTTTCTGTCTTTGAAATGGTAAGCACATTGAAACGAACAAAACCCATCACAGTTTTGCTTTATGGACAAAATCGACTCCATATTTATACCATAAACTTGATACAATCTGTATGCTTAAACCTGACTTTGCAACTTCCATGATAATTAGAAGTGAACAAACCCCTAAAACTATAATCAATATTTAGTAAAAGGACAATAAATTGCGATTTATATGGAAACAAATAGCTTAAATGGCCACATAATCTTCTCTACATGCTACATAAAGGATTTTGTTACAACAATTAATTTGATATGTAAGATTGCATAACATGGAGTCATATGCACTTTGAAAGTTGTCAAATTTACATTAGATGCCACCCAAAAAATCTGAAGTTTGTAAGCCCCAAACACCTTCACAACATCAAGAAATAATACATTAAGATTCAAAATTTCACCGGTACTAATACTTTAGAGAAATCAAGAAGGTCGAGCAAAGTTATGAAATTATTTACCAATTAATCGACTTTAGATGAAATTGAAAAGATATTATAAATCTCTACCAATGACATGATCTTGAATCACTAATGCAATAAGATAAAAATAATACGTGCATCAGAATCATAGCCATAATAACTATAAATCTTGAAGTCGTGTTAAACGAATCAAAATACATGCATACCTTAATTAGTAAGAAACAACAACTATTTGTTGCCTTTGGGTAGAACTTGAGATGAAATCGTGGTACACAACTCGTGTGTAGACTTGCTTCTGCTAATGCATCTTGGATAAATTATCCTCATCGCTTCGGCTAAAACATCAAATTCCAAAAAGAGAAAAGATATTGCAGTATAACTAGAGGGCATACTCAAAAGGATTTGAATTTCTCTTTTTAGTACTGTAATCAAATATAACTTGTTTCTTTAATGAAGCAATGCTTTATTTTGAGAGAGTAGCACCAAAATGGATTAGGGATGTGATGTTATTTAGTAAGAGCATTTCTCGTATCGTTTTCAAAAACTGTACTTTTAACCCACTGACATCTATCCACCATATTTAGGTGAGGGAATGAAAGGAAAATTTGTCCTATTGACACGAGTCTTAGTCTCAATACAACTTGTTTCAAATAGAAGAGCTAACCTTATGGAACCGTATAGCTTATTGAACATGTCGTCTTTAACTTTTTCTACTTGGCAAAGAACAATTGTTTGCACAAAAAAAAAGATAATTTATTGTGAAACAAATGAGAGACCATGGAAGTAGAGATGTGGTGGCATTTAGTGGATAGCTTAATGAATGACATATGGAGTGTCATGACACTCACAATTTGTGAACCTGTTTCCTTAAGAAGCTTTGCAAAGTGCAAACCATTCTTTATCAAAGAACCCTCCAGGGGCTACAAGCAGTGGTTTTGGCTGGATTCGTCTGTATAGATCGTCAATTATACCCCTGAGTTCAATTAAATCGTTCCCATACTGTTCAGCATGGACCATGGCACCAACACCATTACCACTCAACTCATTTCCTACACCAATTAAGGATATGAATGTACATATCATACATAAGTAAAAACAAATTTAAGGATTTGAGATGAATGAAGTATCAAATTCCCATGAATGTATTTGATACCCTGAAAATATGATATCACCAAACCTTGGACTGCTTTTCTAAGAATCGGATTAGATAAATCCTGAAAATATGATACCACCAAAAAAACATTATTTTCATTTACTTTGTGTTACATATATGGAAAAGTGTGTGATGTGTTTACCAGATTTAGAGCAAATGACGACCCCCATGGGCAATGCTTGTAGTTACACTTGTCATCAGGCCACCAATCGATAGTAGCACAAATGTAATTTGCATCCGTATGTGATATTGGTAAAGTTCCATTAATTACAAGCTCTGAATCTTGAACATATTGTGCCGAAGTTGCAGAAATCGATACTAGAAATAGAAACAATGATGCGAAAACTCCATTAATGGTTAAAGAACTTGACTTCTACCTCAACCTGGTTACAATTTAGAGCAAAAAAGAAACTGTTAGGATGAATACAGAAGAGCAACAATGTATGCTGCTTGAATGGCCGTGTTGATACCTTTTTAAGGAATTATACCTGCCTTTTCTTAGAAACAAATCATAGTGTTCTTGTAAAAGTGTAAAAAAGAAAAGAAAAAAAAGTATACATGTTACAAAAGTGAATTGTTTTTTCCCTTTATATATCCGTGATTTGAGCAAATTTGTTCTTTCCAGAGAGCAATTTTCTTGTTGTGTTTAACATTTCGAGCAAAAATCACAATTGTAAAAGCTAAGTAACCGACAACACTATTGTTTAAACGAAACCTGCTTTGTTTGAATATCAAAAATCAGATCCCAATGCATTGATTAATAATATTATTTTAGAACGACGTACGTCAAAATGAGATTCTTATAAGCCAAAAATTAACTCTAACAAATGGATTGAGTATGCAAAAACTGCATTTGCTGTTGATCCTCGGATTGCTTTCTTTTGTTTATAGAATTGTTAAATTAATTAAATGAGAAGACTGAAACTTCATAATATTTAAGATATTTCAAATGTATTTTTATAAAAATTACCTGCCATCTATGAGGTAGGGCAGTTCTCCTTCAAATCTCGTATGATTGTTAGAACACTCATATTGAAACCTAAAATCATAGACATATATTGTAGACAAATATGAAGATGGAAGCTTTGTTGTCACCAAATTGAAGATTAGGGTTCAAGAAATAGGTACTTACGCCTGTATTACAGTCGATGGGGGATACATATATGTAGTGTCATGATTAAGTTGCCGAGAGAGAAAAGATGAAGAGGATGAACAAAGGGGCGTCTGGGAAAGGAAGTCGACAAAAGGCCGATTCAAATTTGGAGATTGAATCCTGATTTCTTGCTATTAGCGTGCTTATTTATTTTTATCAGTGTTTGAAATTTCAATAGCAGGAAATTACAACGAAATCAACAAAATCAAGATAAGATTTTTGAAAATTGATTTCATGCACTAATCAAGGGACCGAGATTTGAGGATGATCGAAGATTTAGAAGATAAATTCGTGATTTTCTGATTGAAGAGGAAATTATTTGACTGTATAAGCCCTAGAGGGATAATTTAGGAATTTTACTTTGATAAGCTAGGATATGGCTTATATTCCGATTGAGCGGGAATATAGGTATGATAGGGCTTAGAGAATGTCACGTGACATTTTTATTATGATAGGGGATTCTAAAGAAAATGTTTTGTAGAAGTATAAATATAATTGTAGAAATATAAATACTTTGTATATGAAAAAAAAATTATACACATAAAAATGTTTTTAGAGGAAACCATTAAAAAAAACTTAAAAACTGTAAGGTTTTAATGTCGTTGTCCAAAAACTAAAAACCTAACTTCCTTCGGACTCCCAGAAAAAAAAAAAAAATCAAAATCGCAGAGCACATTAAAGCCCAAAATCTTTCAAGCCACTGGCAAGCCTGGGCCAAAATCAGCCCACTTTAAATCTCTGGGAAAAACAAACGCAAAATAGCCTGTTGAGCTTTGGCCTTGATGGGGTCCCAGTCCACTTGTAGGGCCTGACCGGCATTACTCGGGTTTTTTTTGGGTCCATTAGATTCATGTTGTCGGGCTTTTATATATGCTTTATATTCTTATCAGCAATCAATGCGAAATTAAATTCATAATTCGCTTTCATAACAAAAAAAAACATGCATATCACATTTACATAATGTATGACATGAAAGTGAAAACATGTAAAACACTATACATATACTCCGTGTGATATACACTTGTTGCATTAATTATGATTCTATTAACTTATAAAGCTTGCTGATGATTTCCATATGTTGCCATTATAATATATTAAATTATTAAGCTCGCATGTAATTTACTAATGTTTAGGAACCAGTTACAATCAAAGTTGTTGAGAACATGATGCCCATAACTTAAGCAGAATTTAACATAGAAAGGTTGGCAAGTAATGGTGCTATTAATTAACCATAAGATGCATAACTTGTTTAATACTATTATAGGTTATCCATTACCCACTAGAGCATGCTTTGTCTCGATATATACTACAAAAATAAAGTATGTATTATTATAGTTTATAACTAGGATCCCTATTATACAATCTGGCTTTTTAATCATTGATTAATGTTTTTATATATATTTGTATTATGATGTGTTATAATCCGGTAACATATATATAAAGCATTGTTGATCTATTTAATTCTAATACCCCAAACCATAAAATCTTCCCGACAAGACACCAAGGAACAGGTCCTGCTTCCATGGAGAAATTAGTAAGCAATCAAGCTCTCATATATGTGGCACATCTAACAGTTCCAACTGTGAGTTCTCTACTCTTGCATGGATGTGCTTTTATTTGAGTAAATTTATCGTATATTCTAGTTTTATTCCAGTTTAGATCTATGACTTTGATGATGTTTTTTTTTTTTATTGTTGACTAGTCTCAGGAAATAGTCATCAATGCAAACCTGGGATGTGCTTGTTGTCGAGAAAGACTTCACAGAATTATGATGAGAATCACAGGTGAGGAACTTCACGCTTTTGGATTATGTAGAATTAAGTAATGTTCGCTTTGGAACATGGTAAATTTCATGTTATCGTTATTAGAGGGTATTTTAGTCATTTGAACAAACCCGATATGGATTGAGATTATTGTTGGAACTGAGCTCCTAACAAGTCATTGTTTATTTGATTTGTATCTCGGGTGATGATCCTATTTAACACCATTTTGGTATCCATTTCATGAATTGCAGGGTTAAGAGAGTATAAGGTGGATGTTAGAAATAGTCAAGTGATCATGAGAGGGAATTTGAATATTTACGAGACTTTGAAGAACAAAACACAGAAAACACATTCGTTAAGACGGAATTTAGTTCGCTGGATTATACAAAATTTCAATTGATGTTGCTAAGTTCGATCATATGAGTTACAGTTTAAAACCATTGTTGCAAAGATTACTTTTATTTTTTAATTATTTAAAAATTAAAACTTGTAGAATTGTATAAAAGGTTCTAAACTGTCTGAAGAGTGAATACCATTTGATAGCATCCATACTTTAGTGTGAATGTACCCCGATATACCAAAACTCTGACTTCTACATGTGTCAAAAATAATCCCGACACCTAAGTCTCACTTGCACCTCGAGTAATACAAGAAAACATGCAAGAAAAGCAATCTCAAAACATAATAACACCATGAGGTTTATAACAAATAATGCAAACTTACCTTATAAATCTAAAACTATCTTTAAGATGTGCATCAGTGGTGTGTATTTTATCTTTGTCTCTCACAACATCGGTAGGAGCCGATAGGTCATAGGATTTTTCTTTGGTAAGACTACGGTTGTAATTCTCTTCGTTTATCGTTGTGTTGTGTTGATAGGCGGGTCTAGATGGTTCTTGCGGTAACTCCAGATGTCCCTCAAAAAAATTTCAGCCGTTACTTTTTTTTTATTTTTTTATTCTTCCAATAGTGTAATCTTTTTAGAAATTTTTTAAAAATGTCATTTTACTCTCCTTTACTTTGATCTTGGATCCACCACTAGTTGCATCCTAGTTTTTTTTATTCATATTGAGATTTGAAATTGTTTTTCTTGCTATTAGAAAATTAATAAGTTTATATTGTTAAAAGACTTTAGACTTTAGATTTGAAATTGTTTTTCTTGCTATTAGAAAATTAATAAGAGTTTAGACTTTAGAGTTTGCACTTTTAAAGAGAGGCTTTCAATTGGAGCATAGACTTTTAATGCGAAGTGTTTACATATTTTAGTTAAATTTTGTTTTCAACCTGAGCATGGGTATGTAGTATTTCTACCAAGAGTGTATGTAATGATTAGATTTATATGTAATGCATTTTTTCATAAACTACAGATTTTACAATTAAATATTATACTTTGAATAACAACATTTTTACCTTCTGTTTTTTTTTAAACATATTTTAAGTTATGATCTGCTGTTTTTGTGAACTAACAATACTTTATTTTTATTTGCTTATTGATGGTAGTAAGTTGCAATTTTTATGTGTAGATGAACTTTCTTATTTCATTACAGACAGATGTTGAAGAGCAGTAAGTCACATGGTTGACACATAATACACTAAATATAGTAATGTCTCTAGCCAAATGCATTAGATTGTAGTATGATAGAATTTGTAAAAAAAGTATTAAAATTTATAGATGGTTGTCACTTATATTATATTTCAAACATAAAAGTGCATTTGATTTTAATGAGAAGTCACATAATTTGTTTGTAGGTGACAAATACAAGCAGTATAAATGTAATTGCTTAGTACGTCTTACTTTTAATGTAACATCACGATTTTCAAGGCCAAAAATTTCATTTTTAATGAACTAACTCATAAAATAGTTTACCAAAAACATTACCAATGTCAAATCAATATATAAAACTGTAACAATGTGTCTCAAAACCATATCAACAATAGTAATAAAAATCAGAGTACAATCCCAGAAAACTCGATGCGGAAATCATGTGTGAGTGTGATGTGCCGCTACCACACCGGCTCCTTCCCCTTCGCTGAAAAGGTAACTGAAACAAAACTGAAAACTGTAAGCACGAAGCTTAGTGAGTTCCCCCATCATACCACATACTATACAATCACATAGCATATATATACTGTCAGGCAATTCTGGGGTGCACGACCTACCCGATCCGGCCATTCTGGGGTGCCGACCTACCCATGTCAAGCCGTTCTAGGGTACTGACCTACCCATGTCAAGCCATTCTGGGGTGCTGACCTACCCTTCGGTTCTAACAACCGAAATACGAGGACTATTTCACCTACTACTTGTCACCTCCCTATATTTTTACGCCAAATTTAAACTTTTCCAATCATAATTAAAACACAAATAGTGTTTGTTTACAAATTGTTTTCAAATCATTAATCATTAGAGTGTCCCAACAACAGATCACAAGGATGAGGAGCGGTATGGTCACGCCTTCGCCTTGTCACGATCTCCTGAAGTACCTGAAACAATAACTGAAAACTATAAGCCCAAGGGCTTAGTGAGCTACCCCCAAATTACCAATACCACACTGAAATACCAAAACGGTAACAATCAATCAACCACATGCATACTGGGTCATCGACCTGACTGGACCGCTCTACAGGGCCTACAAGTTAACTGAATCTATAATGCGCCTTCGGCATGACGGGACTGCCTCATGGGCCTACAGTCTCCACGGACCGCTCATAGGGTATGTTGGCCTTCAGCACAAAGCATGACCGCCTCAACCCAAATCAACGAGCAACTAATCATGTGCACATAACTAACATATACTGGCATATATAAGCATCAAACATATCTATCCCATGATCATAAATCATAGCAATCTCTCATAGCTAAAGCATCGACCTAGCAAACCACTAACATACCGATCCCTAAGGATCATAGAATCATAACATACTGTCTATCCTGATTCCGATCTATCAGATCATAACCATATATGTTATAACGATAACAACTAAAAGGTCCGACCTTGGTGCCTTAGACCCTTTTGATGTAGTGAGGATAACTCACCTTGCAGATGTCAACTCGATAGATAAATCCCAATCTCTCGGATCACTTGCCAAAGACTCCACCACCTATTATCATAGTTCGAATATACCCATAAGTCATCAACCTCACAAGGTACTCCATAAACCAACTAGTCAACCCCTGTCAAAGTCAAAGTCCTCAGTCAAGGTCAACAGTCCATGTTGACCTTAACTCGCCGAGTACCCTCAGCTACTCGCCGAGTTCCTTGAAGTTCTTTCCCACTCGCAGAGTCCCCGGGGTGACTCGTCGAGTTCCTACGATTTTCGATCGAAACCCAGAGGCCACCCGTCGAGTTTCCTTCTTGCAACACGACGGATACACACGCATTCATAACTTGGGGAAAACTCATCCGACTCGCCGATTTGTTCATGCAACTCGTTGATTCTATGGCAATCTTCATCGGACCCGTCGAGTTGTTCATCCAACTCGTCGAGTTCATGGCCATCTTCATATGACTCGCCGAGTCAACCTTGCTACTCGCCGAGTTCCTTCAGTCCTTAAGCCATACAGACTCATTTAAGCCATGCAATGGCTCTAAATTACAAATCGAAGCTTCTAGGGCATGATTTTCACGTAAAGTTGCAGACTTTACATGCATGCATGACTAAAAAGGCTCTTAATGCCAAATCTAAGCTCTTAATGTGGTTCATGCACAAGGAGGGCCTCATCCACAACCAAAACATAAACTTTATGATTCTAGGACTTGAGAAGGGTCTAGCTCTGAAGTTACAACTTCAGATCTAGCCCATAGCTCACCAATTGACTCCAAAAATCCATAAAACCCTAAAACTCAACCACAAAGAGATCAAGAAGAAAAGGGAAGTAAAGATTGCAACTTGATACCTCCAAAAGATGCTAGCTGAGGTAAGTTATGTTTCCCACACATTCCTTGCTTCAACTCCTTTGTTCTTCAAGCTTTTCCCTCCTAGCCAACCTTCTTTCCAAGGCTTAGAACACACCAAAAGAGAGTACCACACGAATTAGGGTTTCAATGAGCTCTCAAAGATTGTAAAGAGGCCAGAGGGGGCTTAGGCTTCCTTAAATAGGGTGCAAAATCCCGAGATTTAGGGTTTCCTCTTCCAGCTCCTACTCGTCGAGTCCCTCCCTGGACTCGGCGAGTTGGTCACTAAACACACGATCCCACCCCGCTGCTACTCGATGAGTAGGGCAACCAACTCGTCGAGTAGGACTTAAAACCAAAGAACCTTATATTTAAATCCATACCTGAGAATCGGGGTGTTACAATTCTCCCCCACTTGAACTAGACTTTGCCCTCGAAGTCCTTTGAAATAAACAATGTCGGGTAATGTCGCACATCTCCGCCTCCGACTCCCATGTCCACTTGGATCCCCTCCGATGTTCCCACTGCACCTTTACCAAAGGTATTTCCTTGTTTCGAAGAATCTTCTTCTTCCTTTCCAGAATGGTCACTGGACTCTCCACATAATTCAGGCGATCATCGACCTGAATGTCGTCCAATGATACTACTGCCTGCTGATCCATAATGCACTTTCACAACTGCGAAACATGGAACGTGATGTGGATCCGGCTAAGCTCCTCCGGGAGCTCGAGCCTATAAGCCACCTTGCCAACCCTGGCAATGATCCTGAATGGCCTAATATAACGGGGACCCAATTTTTCCCTTTTCCTGAAGCGAATCATACCCTTCCATAGTGAGACCTTCAGAAGTACCATGTCACCCACCTGAAATTCCAACTCAGATCAGCGTCTGTCGGCATAACTCTTCTGCCGACTCTGAGCGGTCTGCAAATGCTGTCTAATCTGCTTTATCTTTTTGGTAGTTTGTAGAACTACCTCTATCCATCCCATCACCATGTGCCTTATCTCACCCCAGCAGACTGGGGTTCTACACTTCCGACCATACAATAGCTCGAAAGGCGGGGCGCCAATACTGGAATGATAGTTGTTGTTGTAGGCGAACTCTGCAAGCGGTAGGTGGGAATCCCAACTCCCACCAAAGTCAATGACGCACGCCCTCGACATATCCTCGAGGGTCTGGATGGTCTGCTCACTCTGCCCATCGGTCTGCGGATGGAATGCTGTACTAAAATGCAATCGCATACCCAGTTCCTCATGGAACTTCTGCCAAAAACGGGAAGTAAACCTAACATCCCGATTGGAAACGATAGAAACTTGAACCCCATGGCGAGAGAAAATCTCGCTGACATACATTTTGACCAATTTCTCAGCTGATGAACTCTCCCGTATGGCCAAGAAATGGGCACTCTTGGTCAACCGATCCAGGATGACCCATATAGCATCGAACCCTTTCACCGTCCTCGGCAACTTCGTATTGAAATCCATCATGATCTACTCCCATTTTCACATGGGAATCTCTAGAGGTTGTAGCTTACCATGCGGCCTCTGATGCTCGGCCTTGGCCATCCTACAGGTCAAGCACCTCTCAACATACCCAACGATTTCTCGCTTCATTCTGGGCCACCAATAACTCAAACTCAAATCACGATTCATCTTGGTGGTCCCTGGATGAATAGAAAAATGAGACTTATGAGCCTCTTCCATCACTGTTTGCCGAACCCCTCCAGACAGCGGAACCCAAACCCGACCGTATTGGGTCAACAACCTGCGACTATCCTGAACAAACCGGGCGCTCTCGCCCTTAATTCTCTCCAACTTCCAGTTCTCCGATCTCATACCCTCAACCTGAGTATCCCTAATCAAGCCCACAAGCGGGGAATCCACCGCTATCCTCATACACTTTGTTGGGTTAGAAGACCCAGCTGACTTGCAGCTCAAAGCATCCACAACCACATTCGCTTTACTAGGATGGCAAAGGATCTCATAATCATAGTCCTTGACCACATGCAGCCACCTGCGCTGCCTCATGTTCAGGTTCGGCTAATCCATGATGTGTCTCAAGCTCTTGTGATCTGTATATATAGTGCAACGGACATCGTAAAGATCATGCCTCCAAATCTTGAGAGCGAAAACCACCGCTCCCAACTCAAGATCATGCGTAGGGTATCTCGTCTCATGCGGCTTCAGCTACGACAATGCATAAGCTATCACTCGTCCCCTCTGCATACTGTCCCCAAACCCGAGATGGATGCATCACAAAATACAAAAAAATCCTTCACTTCCTCGGGGAGCGTCAACACCGTGCCTCACATAAACACTGTCGGAGGGTGTCAAACGCCCTCTGCTACTCAGGGCCCCACCGGAAATCCACTCCTTTCCTCGTAAGACCAGTGAGGGGTACTGAAATCTTGGAGAAATCTCGAATAAATCTCCGTTAGTACCCTGCTAAACCCAAGAAACTCCTGATGTCTAAGGGAGATTTCAGAGTCTCTCACTACATAACCGCCTCCACCTTGGCCGGATCGACCAAAATCCCATCCTGGTTAACAAGATGTCCGAGGAACTGGACCTCTCGTAACCAAAACTCACACTTCGAGAACTTCACATACAACCGTTCTCTCCATAGAACCTCAAGCAGCTCCCTGAGATGCTCCTCGTGCTGCTCTTGGGTCTTGGAATATACCAAGATATCGTCTATGAACACAATGACTGAGCGATCGAGCATCGATCTGCAGACTCGATTCATCAAATCCATAAACCCTACTAGAGCGTTGGTGATCCCAAACGGCATCACCACGAACTTGTAATGACCATAACGAGTCCGAAATGCAGTCTTCTCCACGTCTTCCTCCCTCACCCTGACCTGATGATATCCGGATCTCAAATCGATCTTGGAAAACCAAGATGCACCCTGCAGCTGATCGAAAAGATCATGTAACATCCCAAAATTCAAGCCCAAAAATTTCATTTTTGATTAATTAATTCATAAAACATTCATTAGGAAATATTTTATGAACACGTCATCTCAAAACCAAGTATCATGTTTGAAACCCACAACCATGAACAAATGACATATCAGAGTACAATCCCAGAATCCACTGTGCGGAAATCATATGTGAGTGTGTGTGTGATGTCATGCTACGCCGCCGGCTCCTTCCCCCTGGATGAAGAGGTACCTGAAACCAAAAACTGAAATCATAAGCACAAAGCTTAGTGAGTTCCCCCATCATACCACATACCATACAATACCATCGGTATCTTTCAACCGGTAATCATCATGTATCTTTCAACCGGTAATCATCATCGGTATCTTTCAACCGGTAACCGTCATCGGTATCTTTCAACCAGTAACTGGGGACTATTCCATCCCCTACCACTAGCATACGATAGCAAGATATAAGAACACATCCAGAAATATCCGGGTACTGACCTACCCCTTGGTCCTAAGGACCACTATCAGGGAAAACTATCCCTATCATGTAACATACCATATAGATATAACTCATAATCAAATGCAAACTAGACCAAGATAAATTATCACAAAGACAATTATCTTCTAAGTACTCCTCAATGGTGGGCCGACATTATGGCCTTAGACCCACCTCTACTGGAAGGTAACTCACCTCGTAGCTGCTGATTTGTGCAGGAATCCTCTGACTGCTGCCACTGCTGCTCCGGAAATCCTCTGGCTAAAATTCCCACAAAACACTTAGTCAGAAACTGACATCTACCCTTAGGGTAAAATGACCATTTTACCCCTTGACCAAGTCAAAGTCAAAGTCAACTTCCAGTTGACCTAACTTGCCGAGTTGACTCGTCAACTCGCCGAGTCCCTATCCTTCCATCAGACCTCATGCCCGTCTCTACTCGTCGAGTTAGGCGATGACTCGACGAGTTTTCCTTCTAAATGAACACCGACTGAATCCACATCCGACGCGCCGAGTTGTATGAACAACTCGTCGAGTTCATCATCAACCGATACTCATATCCTGACTTGACTCGCCGAGTTGTATGAAAAACTCATCGAGTTACTCTTCATCCTATGAACACGTTCTGTCCTCGAATCGCCGAGTTGATGAACAACTCGCCGAGTTCCATGAAGATTGTCTTGGACTCGCCGAGTCCGTTCATGCACTCGCCGAGTACCATGAATTCCCATAACAATTTGCTTAGTCCAGAACGTTGGGTCACTCCCCGGGACTCCTAAAACCCTTCCACACTCAACTGGTCCTTGTGACCCTCACTGATAAGGGACCAAAACCCTTGGACTCGCCGAGTCTATCACATTCCTTACTAACAACTTCGATTTCTGATGTACAACACTTAACCAAATGATAGATCCAGGCCCCCAAACTCGTTCTCGCACATAAAGTTACAAACTTTACGTGCATGCATGGGACATTAGAGCTTAAAAGGCTCTAAAATGGTTCTTTTGTTGCATGGGGCCTTTCTTGGTGCAAAAAGCAACCTAGATCTGACTTGAGGCTCATAAAATGACATGATACAGAAGCCCAAACCCCCAACCATGTTTGCAAACATGGCGGGCCACCAAAAATGGCTTATAAAAGCCCTAACTCACCCCAAAGAGGGATCTAACAAAAGAATGAGCAAGGTTCAGACTTTATACCTTCCAAAGACTTCAAATGATGAACCAAACTCGAATCCTTCAGTCCCCTCTTGATCCTTCTATGCTCTTCCTTCTTCCTCGAGACCAAAACTCACAAGAATCACTCAAAAAGCCTTAGATCTTCACAAAAACGGCTAGGGTTGCTATGAGGAGTGTTTGGGAGCATAAAAGGGGAAAGGAGGCTACATAAGGTCGTTTAAATAGGGTGCAAACCCCTGGATTTGGGTTTTTGTCCAAACAGCGGCTACCGCCGAGTCCAGGACTCAACTCGCCGAGTCCGCAACTTAAACCCCGTGCCTCATCCCGCTTCTACTTGGCGAGTCAGTCCTTCGACTCGCCGAGTCCAAGGCCAAAAACACAAAAATAAATGATGATTTAATAACAAAATACATACCAAGAACCAGGTGCTACAGATCATCTATCCTCGGGAATGGATAACGGTTCTTCACTGTTAACTTATTCAACTCCCTATAGTCAATGCACATCCTGTGCGAACCGTCCTTCTTCCTGACGAAAAGGATCAATGCTCCCCAGGGTGAACTACTCGGACGAATAAACTGTTTACCCAGTAGCTCCTGCAACTGAGATGATAGCTCCTGCATCTCAGGCGGTGCCAGACGGTATGGCGCCCTAGCGATAGGGGCCGCACCCATCACTAGATCAATCCTGAACTCAACCTGCCTCTTCGGAGGCACTCTGGGTAACTCCTTCGGAAACACGTCAGCAAACTCTCTAACTACTGGGACCTCTGAAACCGACAGATGATCCCTAACCCGTGTATCCACCACATACGCTAAATAACCGACACACCCATGCTGAATATACTGTCGAGCCCTGGCCGCCGAACAAAACCCTGATCCCATCCTAGTGCCCTCACCATATACCACCAGTTCTCCCCCACTTGGGGTTCGAACCACCACTCGCTGTCCTTCACATTCGATCATGGCGCCAAATCGACTAAGCCAATCCATCCCTACGATCACACATACTTCACCCATGGGAATAGGAATCAGATCTATCGGGAAGGACACCCCGAAGATCTCCAACTCGCATCCCCGATAGATCGAATAAGTAGAGACCCCGAGCTCGTTGGTGATGGAAATCCGCAAAGGACACTCAAGCTCATCTACCCGCACGCTAAACCCTCTACTGAAAGTCTGAGATACAAACGACCGACTCGCCCCCGAGTCGAATAAAACCAAAGCAGGCAAAGAGTTTACTAAAAACGTACCTAAAAACAGGTACAACCAATAAGCATAACACATATATAATAACTGAAACATATAAAATATAGAAACATACTAGTAACCACATTCGGTGCTGACTTCGCCTCCTCGGCCGTGAGCTGGAAAACACGACCCTAAGCCTTCAGAGGCTCCACCTTGACTGGCCTCCCATCCCCAATCCTCACAGTAGCTGGTGCGGAACCCAACGCTAGCTTGGCGGCGAGCTGTGGACAGTTGGTCTTCACATGACCAACCTGGTGACAATGATAACAAATCCTCATATCTGCTGGAGGGGCGGACTGGCGATAGTCCCTGGCATAATGCCCCTCCATGCCACATTTGTGGTACCCACCTCCTGCTCGACAAACCCCAGAATGACCCCTGCCACACTTTCCACATGTGCGGCTCTACTGACCCCCAGTCTGAGTATCAGTGGTCTTAGACCGCTTAGGCGCCGGCTGAGACTGTGCCGGTGCCTGACGCTGCTCCCTCAACTGCAGCTCTATCTCCAACTCACACCGCCTCGCGGCTTCCTGAAGATCCAGGAGGGTATCACAACGCTGTGTAGACAGAAACTGCCGAATATTAGTCTTGAGCATACTTAGATAACGAGTCATTTGAGACTCCTCTGAAGCGAACTCTGGGTAAAACATCGCCCTCTCCGTGAACATGCGGGTAATCTCCATCACAAACTCCCCATCCTGCGTCAATGTCAAAAACTCCTGAGCAAGCCGCTCCCGCTCAACGCGTGGAACGTAGTGGGTGCGGAACATGTCCCGAAACTGCTCCCAAGTAACAGCAGCTCGTTGGTCATCAGTGTACGTCCCTGTCGTCAGTCTCCACCAATCCTTTGCCCCAAGCCTTAGCAGGTTCAGGACACATCTGACCTTCTGGTCAGCAGGACATGAACACGTAAAGAAATAGCCCTCCACGTCAGAGAACCACCTCATAGCCCTGATCGCATCCTGTGTACCATCAAATGATGGGGGCTTCGTGTTATCGAAGTCCCGGTACTGGAAAGCCCGGCCCGCTCCTCCTCCTATCCCTGCCGCGGTTACAATCGATGTGGCTGCAGCGGCTGCTGTCTCAGCTAGAGTTGCATATCGCTTATCAAAATACTCGACAATCGTGGTCTTAATCGACCCAAAAATCTTAGGCAGCTGCGCTCGAAAGGCCACAGCGACCTCATCGTGCAGAATCTCTCGGATCCTGGCATCCAACTCCTTTGTCCCTATCTGAACAACGGGCTCAGGTGCTACGGGTACCTCTGACCCTCCGTCTCCCAACCCTGACCCTGATCCATACCTAGCAGCAAAACGTCTCATCACCACCATACTGAAAGATACACTCAAGACATCAAATAAACAACATAATATTAGGAGACCAAAACCCACAAACCCTAGGGGTTGTGACTTCCTTGCTACGCGTATGGGTCCTGTGCTTTCAGTAGTACGGGCTCATACTACCTTCCACACCTACCCATATTTGTCTCAAGTATCACCACAACACCCTAATACTATCATCAACATAATATGCGCTCAACCCTCGCTCCTAGGGGAGCATTGCCTACCTCACAACTGACCTCACTACCCCCACAATTCACACATCCATGAAACTTCCATCAACCCCTTCAGCGCTAGTGCATGCTAGTCGCACGTAACACTGGGCCCAATAGACTTTCGAATATTCAATCCTATCCGAAGACTGAATCCAACATTCTCAGGCTATAATATCTTGATTACACACAACCGTGATGCATACGCTAACAACTACATTAATGATGTCAATTCCATAAACAAGAAACCCTAAGCTAGTAGGCATCATATGATCAGGCAAGTCTATCATGCGATTCCTGAAGATCTCTAGCCTAGAACTAGCATGCTGTTCGGACATATCATAATATCAAATAATTGTATGGTATTTTGGGGTTTACTTACAGGCTCCAGCTGATCGTACCTTTTGCATCCTCCATCCTTTATTTTGAAAAACATTTTAAAAAAAATTTACTTTCCGAAAATCTCCTTGATTTGAGACTGGATTCACACGAGTGTTCCTCCAGTTCACTCAAACCAAGGCTTTGATACCAACTTGTAACATCCCTAAATTTTTACTCCAAATTTAAACTTTTCCAGTTATAATTAAAACCGAAATAGTGTTTGTTTACAAATTGTTTTCAAATCATTAATCATCAGAGTGTCCCAACAATAAATCACAAGGATGAGGAGCGGTACGGTCACACCTTCGCCTTGCCACGATCTCCTGAAGTACCTGAAAGAATAACTGAAAACCGTAAGCACAAGGGCTTAGTGACCTACCCCCAAAATACCAATACCACACTGAAATACCAAAACGGTAACATTCAATCAACCACATGCACACTGGGCCATCGACCTGACTGGACCGCCCTACAGGGCCTATAGTCTAACTGAATCTATAACGAGCCTTCGACATGACGGGACTGCCCCATGGGCCTATAGTCTCCCCGGACCGCTCATAGGGTATGTTGGCCTTCAGCACAAAGCAGGACCGCCTCAACCCAAATCAACAAGAAACTAATCATGTGCACATAACTAACATATACTGGCATACATAAGCTTCAAACATATCTATCACATGATCATAAATCATAGCAATCTCTCATAGCTAAAGCATCAACCTAGCAGGCCACTAACATACCGATCCCTAAGGATCATAGAATCATAAAATACTGTCTATCCTGATTCCGATCTATCAGATCATAACCATATATGTCATAACGATAACAACTAAAAGGGCCGGCCTTGGTGCCTTAGACCCTTTTGATGTAGTGAGGATAACTCACCTCGCAGATGTCAACTTGGTAGATAAATCCCAATCTCTCGGACCACTTGCCAAAGACTCCACCACCTATTACCATAGTTCGAATATACCCATAAGTCATCAACCTCACAAGGTACTCCATAAACCAGCTAGTCAACCCGTGTCAAAGTCAAAGTCCTCAGTCAAGGTCAACATTCCATGTCGACCTTAACTCGCCGAGTATCCTCAGCTACTCGTCGAATTCCTTGAAGTTCTTTCCCACTCACCGAGTCACCAGGGTTGAGAAGGGTCCAAGATTCTAGGGCATGCTTTTCACGTAAAGTTGCATATTTTACGTGCATACATGACTAAAAAGGCTCTTAATGCCAAATCTAAGCTCTTAATGTGGTTTCATGCACATGGAGGGCCTCATCCACGACCAAAACATAAACTTTATAATTCTAGGACTTGAGAAGGGTGCAGATTTGAAGCTACAACTTCAGATCTAGCCCATAGCTCACCAATTGACTCCAAAAATCCATAAAACCCTAAAACTCAACCACAAAGAGATGTAGAAGAAAAGGGAAGTAAAGATTGCAACTTGATACCTCTAAAAGATGCTAGCTGAGGTAAGTTCTATTTCCCACACCTTCCTTGCTTCAACTCCTTTGTTCTTCAAGCTTTTCCCTCCTAGACAACCTTCTTTCCAAGGCTTAGAACACACCAAAAGAGAGTACCACACAAATTAGGGCTTCACTGAGCTCTCAAAGACTATAAAGAGGCCAAAGGGGGCTTAGGCCTCCTTAAATAGGGTGCAAAACCCCAAGATTTAGGGTTTCCTCTGCCAGCTCCTACTCGTCGAGTCCCTTCCTGGACTCGGCGAGTAGGTCAGTAAACATGCGATCCCACCCCGCTGCTACTCGACGAGTAGGGCAACCAACTCGTCGAGTAGGACTTAAAACCAAGGAACCTTATATTTAAATCCATACCTGATAATCGAGGCATTACACTACTAGTACCACACAATATCATTGCATAATCATATTTTCAGGCATATCTGGGGTGCCCGAGCTGCCCTTCGGTCCTAACAACCGAACTTGAGGACTAATCCCCTCCTACTACTACCTCTATCACATATAACATATCATGCTAGCATATAATCACATAAGGTAGTAGCAAACCTAGATGAATGTCACAAAGACAATTATCTAACAAACATCTCCTACTAGTGGGCCGACATTGTGGCCGTAGACTCACTTCTACTAGAAGGTAACTCACATGTAAATAGACTACTGAATAACTCATGCAAAGGTGACACCGTCGATTGCTCCAACTACTCCCCAACTATAATGACCAAATAAACATTTAGTCAAAAACTTATGGCTCTTCTATGGGTAAGATGACTATTTTACCCCTTTTGATATAATTTGGGCCATGACCTAGGCCCACTCCTTTCTAGTCCTCACTAGGGCCCATTAAGTGATAGGTTTTGGACAATACATCAATCCTATGTTGTACATGCAAACCCTAATAGCTTTTGGATCTAGTTTGTCTAATGAACATGCAATTGAATATCCAAAGCTATAAGCCCTAGATCTAGCATACAATTAATCATATTAACATAAAATAGGGTTTAGATCTGACCTTTGATTGTTATATAGCAATAACAATCAATCCTTAGCTTCAGAAAGCTTAGTGCCTCAAGTGTTGCACCTCTAATGGAGTCACAAAACCCACTAAGCAACAAGATGAAGAAGAAAAGAGAGGGGAGGCACCAAAAACGGCTGGAAACCCTAATCCAAGTGTTAGCCATGTTTTTGGTGCCTAAGGGCTCCTTATATACTTAGGCAATTAGGGTTATCTAACAAGGAAACCCTAATTTGACTGCTTAAGCCCTAAGCAGCCCATAGACTCCTTCTTTAGAAGCCTTGGATGACTTCTAATGGGTTTCCCCCATAGAATTCGTCCACTCCACATTCTATGGAGTCCATAAGCCCATCTATGTAATTATCTTATAATTACACATTAAGTCCCTTAAGTTTAATTAATCTCTTTTAGCCATAAAATTAATTCTTAACTAATTCTTGACTAATATTAATTAAACATTATGATTTCTCCTTTAATATATTATTCTTATAATATATTAATAAATGATAATTAAACCTTTCTCTCATTAATTCATCCTACATATTGCTATGGTTAAGGCAACCCAAAAGGACCATGCTCATAATCGGGTCAAGTACATACCAAAATAGTTATGGACTTAGACATGTCTCCCACTTGGATAAGTCTAATAACTATTTTGCATAACTTCAGAACGTGATCAACAATCGTAGCTTTCAAAAGCCACTGTCAACTCTGATCTTATCAGATACGCGTGTCCTTTAGATAAGGGATCATATATTCCTCCATTTTCAAGATATCGTATAGACATAAGTCATGAATTTCAATCATTCTCTCTATACTGTTTCCCAAATTCCGATTTATGACGACTGACAACAGACTACAATTGAACACATCAACTTAGTCCCAGCTTGGCCAAGCGCTTAGGTGTCATCACTAAATCATCGACGGGCCCACAAATATCGCTTTTATGCCACTTTGGGCAAAAGGAATGGATAAACTTCGACTCACATGCTTGCTTGCATTCACTGATCGAATCACACACAACAATAAGTTTTATAACACCAAGTTACTGGTGCGTTTACTTATTATCAATGTACAACCGACCAACATATAACAACTCACACGTCTCGGTTTCAATAATATACAATATTATCGACTCACAATCACTCGTGATAAAATTCATGAAGTGATTCTTGTGAGCGTGGGTTTAATCCAATACTCTAATCTTATCAAAGCACTCATGAACCCTGTAGCAAACTTGTGCTATGTCTAAACTTTTCAGACAATCTACAGACTCTTCATGACATTCTTCCTTCATACTTACTTCCAAAGTATGACCGACTGTGGAGGTTCGAATAACCCAGTTATTCTGGAAGTCAAAACATGCAAACTGAAACACAACAATAATACTTAATCCTATATGGCCCCAAACTTGTGTGAGTAAATAAAACACTTTTGTTGAAACACCATATTGATTACTCATTATTCATTTTTTACTGTTTTAGAAAATCAACTTATTACTCAAATTACAACAATAGCTGTCCCATGCACAAAGAACGCACACTATGTTTCCTATGGTCCTTACTTTGTGAAATAAATCAATTGAAAAACTTTTCCAACGATGCTCATTTCACAATTCCCAATCCTTATCATTAGTGTTAGAACACAAGGTTCTTGCCACTACTAGAATATGCTACATTCTAACATTTTATGCAACGATCCTATCGCAAAGTCATAGCATAAAAGTCACCAAGACTTGGCCAATGAAATTACAAAGTAATCTATCAAAATTGTTACAAGACAATTCCATAGATATGAAGTCTCACATTCAAAGTACATTCCTTTGAGCATCCTTCTTGCATAAAATTTTCTAATCTAGACATTGACTCTCAATATCCAACTCCCAATATGGAAACATTTCCATATTTGCCATATGACAACTCATTCTTAATAGAATCTTATCTATTCATAATAATGTCGATATGGTCCATCCAATACCATACTTCCAACTACTCACAAGCGACCAATCCTCAGCGAACTTTGGATCGTCCTTTGATAGTTGTTTAATTATTTTAGTCAAAACCGATTCTAGTCCTTTTTCCCTCTTAATGCGCTAGGAATTTGGAAAATTTAAGAATGGTCAAATATTATAGCATTTGAAATCGACCCTATACCCGAAGCGTATAGGACACGATGCATAATGTCTTACATAAAGATATGATACCTTATCAATCTTTTGCCATAATATTTTATGTGTCACGTTCTCACAGTTCGAACTATGAAGAGGGATGCCGTAATCATAATCAAAATTTAAGAACACACTATGTATCCTTTGACTAAATTTATTAAAATTTCTTAATCTAAGCTTTAGATTTTGAAACGAAGTATAATATTCTCTCCCTTAATTATAGCAACACAACTTCTCAACCCTTGCGACTTTGCAAAGTGAATCTTTGTTTTCTATAATTAATATTGCTAACTTGCAATACTTTCCATAATAATCATACAAGCATAACACTTATGCTCCCACTATCATGATGATTATTATCATATAAGCATAACACTTATGCTCCCACTAGCTTTGACATGTATTCAGAAAACTACTGAACTTCCAGAAAACAATTCTAATTGAATTCCACAAAATTCATATTTCTAATACCAGATGCTTCGATAATCCTTTATCTAAGCTTCTCAAACTTATACACCTTTGCCTTAGATAGCTCATATGTGTGTCTAAACAATTCATAACTTATGTTACTAAGTTCCAAATGTTCAAACTAATTGCCAAATCTCACAATTCGAACTATGGAAAGGGATGCCATAACCATAATCGAATTTGAGAATACAATTTTCACAATTGCTATCTTCTTAAAATCTATCTTAGTGAAAGCATTTCCTCACAGTCATTTTCATGAAGGAGGGAATCTTATGACACTTAGATTTTATGGTGTATATATTCCTATCCATGTAAATTTGCCAAAACCAAAGTTTGCGACAAATCCAAACTCATATGGACTGAACTTTCTTAATCATGATTTCTTGCCTTATGGTAACACGAGTGCCCACCATGTCTTCCAAGTAGTTTAGCAACTTATCCTTACATATCAATGTACTTTCCATCGATAAGGTACTATGTTTTTATGCATTCAAATGAAAACTCATAGAACTCACATGCATAATTAACTCAATTGGAATGGCACAGAAGCAAAATAATGTCAACACGATAGGTTGTAAACCTCAAGTCGTGTGCTAGTGATGATCGATAAGGTTTATTCTTCATTTGTTCTTGAAACTTTTTGAAGATCATTAAAACTCCCACTGACCTCTTGACATATATGATTCTCTTGTCAGAAAACTTTTCTAGACAAAACAAATATTCAAGAGTTAGTGTAGTTCTTATCAAGACAAAAGACTTCACATAATTGGTCCTAGTTGGTCTTTATCTTATCCAAGACAACACAACTTACTAATTTCAAATGTGCAGGAATAAGAAAACTTTTCCAAATTCCACATTTGTTGAGTGTTAGAAACCTACTAAAGACTTGTTACTCAATTCACTATCTTGGAGTATAACTCTAAGACTTGATATTGGAATGAAGTATGATTGACTTCTTGATTTAACCATTTCCACAATTCTCGATTCCTCTTCTTAGACATACAAATGCACTAAGACTCACTTAGAGAATCAATTGAGATATGGTTCTTAATCATTAAGACTTATCATAAAACACAATAAAAGGTATCCCCCTTTTTCTTAGAACAGAGAAACTTTTATCTTTCTGCCCACTTGATCCTTCTTTATTCGTTCTACTATTCATTGAAACTCTTTCAATCAAATAAGAGTTACCCTTAATCTTATAAGTATAGCCATATTTACTAAACTTTAGTAAATCATGACGAATATCTTTGTCACTCTTGTGGTAGACTTGATCATCGTACGACCTAGTGTACTCGATCTCCTAGTCCTTCAATTGACTCTTTGTCAATAAATTAGTATTGAATTTCCAATTATAAAGTTTCTCATTCATCACACAACCAAGTTGTATGATTCCAAGTTTATGTCCAATTAAAACTTGGGCGATGAGAAACTCTCCCTATTTGGCAAATTCTTGACATTTCCACAAATAACATTATTAAGAATCAAATCCATTATTTCTAATAATAGAAACTTTCAAACATCAATTTTTCATACACGCCATTGCAAGGATAAATAAATAAGATAAAATCAAAATTCATTTTATTGCGGAAAAAATTTGTCCTTACAATGCAATTCAATTGAAAACTATGTTATTACATATTTCTTAGCAATCTATTCTAACTCCAAGTAGTAGCTCAAGAATCTAATCTTCAAGCAATGCGATCGAAATTCATTTCTTCACGATTAGATTCAGCTCACTTCATCCCTTAAGCTTCCTCTCTTTTCTTCGATCCTACAAAACATCAAAATGTAATCTTATCACATCATGAATTAAGAATCTAGAATAGGAACTTAAAAGAGCTAGATAGTGGATTTCATACCTGAAGAAGAGTCATAACACTAGACTCTCCCATCTCTTAGATCTCTCAGGTAGATAGGGCAGCTTCGTCTCCAATGCCCCTTCTCTTGGAATTAAAAGCAAATGGACTCCTTTGAAATGACACAAGGAACTATCTCAGAGTTTACCTTTTCTGGATCTCCAATGTCATCATTTTCAATGTCCATTGAAGTGTGGGAGTTTGATTCACCAGACAAATTTGCTTGACCAACACGCCAAACCATTGCTGATTCAGCAGCTATAAGCAAATAGGTGAAATCAATGAGGGTCACGTCATGATCCATCATATAGTAGTTTCTAACGAACTTACTATATAATTCAGGAAGTAACTGAAGAATCCAGTCAACAGCCAACTCACTTGAAATCTCGGCACCCAACATCCTTAACCTGTCAATGTGTGACTTCATCTCTAAGACGTGTGCACAAACAGGTTTCCCATCTTCGTGTTTACTTGCCAAAAGGGCTTGAGTGAGCTTGAAATTTTCAAGCCTTCGAACTTGTGGGTCAGGGAGAATAATTGGAGGAGGTGGAGGAAGTGAGGCATGGTCTCTGGTTCCTCGATCATATCGTGGAATATCATCTCCATTTGGAAAACTTGTTCCATGGGATTTGGGATGACCATTGTAAGATTTAGACATCTACAAAATGGGAGAAATTTAAGTCACGTTGATTAGAATCCTTGATGTAACACCCAATTGAAACATCAAGGCTAGGATCCAACACAATACTCTACAACCTAGAAGAGGGATGTCGTAATCTAGTCGCAGAATATTTGAAGGTAGGAAAATGACGATTTGCCAATTTCCACCATGAAAAACGAAAAGGAAGTTTAAGTTTTAAATGAATTAAAACTCCTAGATCTTTTGAGATTCATTGAACTTTTCAATGGCATGTTTAATCTCGATTATGCCCTTCTATTTGTGACTGGGATGCCGAGGATCACAAATAAGGTGTGAACAACCATAAAAATCTACGTGGTGCACTCAATGCTACTATCACCTAATCAATGTGCCAGTTAGCCACACACGCTCCATTGATATATGATAAACATCGAGCCACCCTTCGCTACCATGTCATCCCAAATTAGTGTGCCGGTTAACCACACACGCTCTACTAATGTTTGACAAGGGTACGAAGTGTAATTCCATGGATTAGCATATAATTTCACATTTATCCTAAAGTAACTATGATTTGGGAATTAGTAAAAGCATTTAGTTACGTTGTACCTCATTATACTTATAATGGAAGGTTTATGTCCTATCCTACCCGTTCGGCTAACGACCCTCCACTAGCCAAGAGTGCGGTGGGTAAGAGTGGGTACCCATTCAATCGCATTTTATAGGCAATTTCCTTAAACACCCCTTATAGACCAGCTTCGTGAATGAGGCCTACTAACGGTAAGACTGGCTGTTTACTCATATATATAATATTATACTTTTAATGTTAAAAATATATAGTATAGGGTGTATTTTACGCTTTTAAAAATAGTAGGTGGCCTAATTCAGTAAATTATACTTTTAATTTATTTAAATGTAAACCAAAACTTTATGGAATTATTAACTCACTTTTAATTATACAATTTAATTAATTAACAAAACCATAAGGTGTAATTTGAACTTTTCAAAATACTACGGGTTTAGAATTTAAAATTTTACATAATTAAACTATTAATCAGAATTTTAAATTACAAAACTTGAGAGCAAGTTTTGAAACATTTGAAAGCAGTAGGGTTTAGAATTAAAATATTTCAAAATTAAACTTTTAATCAAAAATTTAAATTCCAAAACTTGAGGATAATTTTTGAAACCTTTCAAAACAATAAGGTTTAACTATTTAAATTTCAAAAACAAAACTTTTTAAGTTCAAATTTAAACTATTAAACCTAAAGGGTGTAAATTGAAACTTTTCAAACTTACTAGGTCAATTATTTATCTAATAATAATCCTATATTATCCATATTTAACCAAACACATCAATTTTGATAAGGATAAACATTCCAAACATAAAAAATCGATTTTACGCAATAAAAACGAGTTTTGGTAATTATCCCCATCAAAATTTGGCCAGAAATTCGAAAATCCCGTCAACAGAATAGCCAACTCGTCGAGTCCTCTTTGGAACTCGTCGAGTTCATGTAACTCGTCGAGTTCTAAGAGCAACTCAGCGAGTTCATCAAACAGTGAGCAAAATTTTTTGATTTTCAGATCGTTGGCAGTCCAATTATGCATCTATTCAATAGAAAAACGACCTAGGCTCTGATACCACTGATGGGTTTTGGACAATACATCAATCTTATGGTGTATATGTAACGCCTGTGTTTCCGGGCTTGCCATTTTTAGCAATGTAATAGTCTAGGTTAACCTCTGTAACCCGTTTTGAAATAATAAGATTGTATTATTTGAGTATTTTGTGTTTTGTGCTTAATTGCTTAATTATGTGGTTTGATTAATTAAGAATAAAAATAAGCGTCAAAATTTAAGTGTAAAATAAACTTAATATCTTTGGTTAATGTTGTAGTAATTGAAACGAGGTTTCCGAATATATATAGAACGCCCAAATCTGACTTCGTATGCGGAAGTTATGATTTATCGAAGTTCCGGCTTAGCGGTATATAGCCTGTTTTACTCGATTTGAGATCGAGCGGTTGTTAGCCGAAGCAATCTAAATGAGAATCGAAGATCTCATTGTTGGTATTGAAACGATAAAAAGTTAGGCGAGAATGGACGTTAAACGAAGAAGTTATGAATTTATAACGAAAGTTTCTGTCCCGGCCTATTAAAAATAATTAATAAAAATAAAGTCAAAATTAGCCGACGGAGTCTAAACGAAAGTCGTAGAGCATGGTCTCACCTTTCCGTGGATATAAAGAACGTCGAAAACGGAGTTCGTATGAAGAAGTTATGAATTTCCGAAGTTTATTAATCATTTTGTATTTAAATTTAAATCAAAATTCGGAAGCATTATCCGAAGGAGTCACCGATCTGATCCGAGGTACGCCTCGCGTACTCGAGTACGCCCCGCGTACTCCGAGGGATGTCGACACTCGCACTCGAGCACTTCGGATACGTAAGCAATGACGTTTTGGGCAGTACGCCCCGCGTACTCCGAGGCTCCAGCCTCCTATAAATAGGATGCGAGGGTTCCGGGTATTTTTGCCAATTCCCTCTTGTTTTCGTGTCGAAGCTCTGCGCAAAAACCCCCGAAGCTACCCCGAAGCCCCGGTATCATACTCTAGCCCCGAAGCAAGTCCCGAGATCCCGAAGATCCCGAGAAGTGCGGTTCCCGAGTCGAAGCTCTGCCCGCGAGAAGTTCGATTTTTGTGAAGATCTTCCAGATCTGCTGTGGATTACTACTTCTATAAGCCGTAGTGCTGTCCGATCATCTTCTGATCAAGTGAGTGTGTAGTTATTTTCTTTCCAAATACAATAATACGAAGTATTATATATAAAATACGTGCTATGTGTATATATTTGGTTGTGTTATGTGTGAATGAGTATTCACTCTCTTCTATCTTATAGATCTGCTTATTTCTTTATGAGATATGTGTTATGTGTGTGTGCCTCATCTGTTATGTGATATATGTGTTGATTAAAGCATGCTATACAGGTTTTCTTTAAACTATGTATACAAATGTATATTTTTATCTACTATTATGTTGGGTAGAACATGGGTAGACAGTTGGTGTGTAATAAACAGATGAGAGGCCTCGTTGTTGTTTGATTGAGTCATCTAGCGGAGTTTAGATGACGACCACTGACTATTCTAGACAGTCTTGTGGAAACATTAGCAGGTTCGCCACCTGTAGGTGTTAATGAACTTGGGTGTTCATTCGCTGTACTCCATCCCCCTCATGGTTGCCTTATTTGACTTATATTGCTGAGGTACCCCCGAAGCATGTGTTGTCGCCCCGATGAAATATTCTTAGACTAGGTCCCTTATGTTAGTTGTTTTAGGGACATTAAAGTGAGAATAACGGGAATGGGTAATTGGGTTATTGTTGGTTGGTGAAAATTAAATATGATATTTATTGTGGGTTGAAAACCCTATATGCTCACCAGGCTCCCAAGCCTGACCCACTCAGTTTTAAATTGTATTACAGGAAGTGGCGGAAGGGCATGAGATGGATGAACCATCAAGTTGTTTTGTTTACAAGTCTGCATATGTTTATATTTGTTATATGACTTGTAATGTATTCGTTTATGCTTATTGGTCTGTATCGGAACATGACACCCCGAGTTTTGATTATAATGAAAATACATTTCTTTTATGAAATGCTTCGGTAAACATTGTTTTATCATGTTTTGTTTTTGGGAACAAATTCCGCAACTCTTTCAAATCAAAAGGATTTACTCTGAAAATATTTAAAAGCATAAATGAAAATCGGTCTTTTCTGGCCGAGATTTTGGG
Source organism: Lactuca sativa (assembly GCF_002870075.4). Classification (NCBI taxonomy): domain Eukaryota; kingdom Viridiplantae; phylum Streptophyta; class Magnoliopsida; order Asterales; family Asteraceae; genus Lactuca; species Lactuca sativa. Next base: position 162,291,336 of record NC_056628.2, read on the forward strand.
GATGTCACAGTTGGTATCAGAGCATTAGTTTAAGCGAACTAGGAATTTGTAGGATTTCTAGATTTAAACTTAGAATGCTAAGTGAAGTTTTGAGATGTGTGTCTGTTGTGGTTTAGACACGAGCACTAGTTTATTTTAGGAAAGTTGCCTAAAATGCTTTATGTGCTAAATGTTATATGTTGCCATATATGATATTATTTGTTCGGATCTATGGGCTGTTGCCGATCGGATCTAGAAACCTTATGTGTGTAGGATTCTAAGCGTACGTCTACGATATTAGAACTAGCATGTAAACGTTTCGGAGTGATAACGATGATTTGAATATCTATCATGATTGAGGATCTAATTTCACCTTATTCGGTGTGTAGATCAAAATGGTGAGAACAAGAAGTGGAGTTGGAAATGCTGACGAAAACAGGAATCAACCACCCGTGATTGAGCCAATACCTGTCGTAGCAGCAGCACCTGAGCCAATAACCATGGCTGGTGTGCAATTGATGATTCAGACGATGTTGGATCGTCAGATGGATGAAACTAGACGGTTGCTTCAACAGAATCGTGAAGAACTGTCGATTCGTGTGGAAGAGCCTGAATTAAATGAAGGGCACTCGGAAGGTGGAAACTTCAGTGGGTCTGTTGGTCCAGCCAACCCACCGATAGTTAGGCAAGATAACCAAGATGGAAGGAATAATGGAATGGGATGCAAGTACAAGGACTTTTTGACTTGCAAACCATCGACCTTCAATGGAAAGGAGGATCCGATTGGGGTTATGGATTGGATCTCCGAAATGGAGTTAGCCTTTATGACATGTGGCTGTAGAGGCAAGTTGCAGACTATCTATGCCGTGCGTCAATTCCGAGGTGGAGCCGTTCATTGGTGGAACACTCTAGGGAAGACCTTAAGCCCTAATGAGCCACTGCAATTGTCATGGGCAGAGTTCTTGGTGCAGTTTAAGCGCAAGTTCTGCTCGGCTCAAAATCTGTTGGAGTTGGAGAATAAGTTTTTGACATTGACGAAAGGTAGCATGTCAGTTGATGAGTACACCAATAACTTCACCGATAAGATAGAGTTTGCCTTGCGTATCGTTCCAGACGAGCTGACAAAGGTGGATCGGTATGCGAAGGGACTTCCATGGGAGTACGAGGTGCCAGTACGTCAGGCACTTACTCTAGAGGCAGCTATCTGGGCTGCCAAGTCTGTGGAGAACATGATCAAGGGGAGAACCACCGTCAAGGTTGAGGTTGGTGAGAAAAGGAAGTTTGAAGGAACATCTGGTTCCAGTAAGAAGAGCAAATTTTCAAAATCTGATTCGAAAAAGTTTGGAGGAAAAGGAGGCGAAGCAAAGTGGTGTGATAAGTGTAGGAAAAAGCACTTTGGGAAATGTAGCGAGGATGTGACCTGCTACAAGTGTGGAAAGGTTGGACATTTTGCCAATGAATGTCCGAATAACAAAAGGATGTGTTTTGGGTGTAATGAAGAGGGGCACATTTTGAAAGACTGTCCAAAGAAGAAGGAGGCAGCAAAGCCCAACATTCCACTAAAGCCAAAGGCGAGAGCATTCCAGATGACACTGGAAGCTGCGAAGGATGAAGCTGATGTCGCTTCAGGTACCTTTCTCGTAAACGAATTACCTGCTCATATATTGTTTGATTCTGGAGCCAACTACTCCTTTATTTCGCATGAGTTTGGTAGAAAGCTAGCCTTGCCTATTGATAGACTAGATAATGCTTTATTAGTTGAAGTAGCTAGTGGCAAGTTTGTACCTGTTAGCCATCGTATGAAAAACGTCTTGATCGACCTTAATGGGAATAAGTTTCACGAGGAATTATTGCCCATCGATCTTAATGGTTTCGACATCGTCTTGGGAATGGATTGGCTTAGCGCCAATGATGCCGAAATTTTATGCAAGAAAAAGATAGTTAAAGTAAACCCGCCTGGAAAAGATTCGTTTATGGTGTATGGGGACAAACGCAGAGTGAATTCTGGGATCATTTCTCTAATGAAAGCCAGAAAATGTTTGACCAAGGGATGTACATCATATTTAGCATTTGTGATTGATGCTAAGAAGGAAAAGAAGGTGATGCAGAGCATTCCAGTGGTGTGTGATTTTCCGGAAGTGTTCCCCGAGGATCTTCCTGGATTACCACCTGATAGACAAGTGGAGTTCAGAATAGACTTGTTACCAGGAACCACGCCAATAGCAAAAGCACCTTATCGATTAGCACCGACGGAGATGAAGGAGCTGATGATGCAACTTCAGGAGTTATTGGATAAAGGTTTCATTAGACCTAGTTCATCGCCCTGGGGAGCTCCGGTGTTATTTGTAAAGAAGAAAGATGGAAGTATGAGAATGTGCATCGATTACAGAGAGCTGAACAAGGCAACAATAAAGAATAGATATCCGTTGCCGAGGATTGATGACCTGTTTGATTAATTGCAAGGTTCGAGCTATTTCTCGAAGATCGATCTTAGGTCAGGATATCATCAGCTGAAAGTAAGAGAGCAAGATATCGAGAAGACTGCATTCAGAACTAGATATGGACACTACGAGTTCTTGGTTATGTCATTTGGACTAACCAATGCTCCAGCAGCATTCATGGATTTGATGAATAGGGTTTGTAACCCGTTCCTTGATAAATCTGTGATAGTGTTCATAGACGACATTCTGATCTACTCGAAAAGCCAGGAGGAGCATGGCAGACACTTGCGAGAAGTGTTAGAAGTTTTGAAGAAGGAGAAGCTTTATGCGAAGTTCTCCAAATGTGATTTTTGGATTCGTGAGGTCCAATTCTTGGGTCACGTGGTCAACCAAGAAGGGATAATGGTTGATCCAGCGAAGATCGAAGCTGTGACGAAGTGGGAACAACCGAAAAGTCCCACGGAGATTCGAAGCTTTTTGGGATTAGCTGGATATTACCGCAGGTTTATCTAAGGCTTTTCTTCGATTGCTACTCCCTTGACAGCTTTGACCCACAAAGGAGCTACTTATGCTTGGAGTGATAAGCATAGAGAAGCATTCGAGAAGTTAAAGAAGAAGCTATGTGAAGCACCGATACTTTCTCTACCCGATGGAGTTGAAGACTTCGCTGTTTATAGCGATGCGTCTGGTGTTGGATTGGGTTGTGTTTTGACCCAAAGAGAAAAGGTGATAGCATATGCGTCTCGACAGCTGAAAGAGCATGAAAAGAATTACCCTACTCATGATTTGGAGTTGGCAGCGGTAGTTTTCGCTCTGAAAATATGGAGGCATTACCTCTATGGCACGAAGTGCAAACTTTTCACTGATCATAAGAGTCTCCAATACCTCTTTAATCAGAAAGAATTGAATATGAGGCAACGACGCTGGCTAGAATTACTTAAAGACTACGATTGCGAGATACTTTACCACCCCGGTAAAGCTAATGTTGTTGCTGATGCTCTCAGTCGGAAGGTCAATCTTGAAAGGAAAAGGGCAAGAGCGTTGAGAATTGAAGTTGTCTCGACCATTGTGGAAAGTATAAAGAAAGCTCAAGAGGAAGCTTCTGAGAAAAATGACCGAAAGGAGGAACGTTTGGGTAAAACGTTGGTGTTTGGTACTAACGGTCATGGACTGAAGGTATTCCAAGATCGTATTTGGGTACCTAAGTCAGGAGGAATTAGGGATCTTCTGATGGAAGAAGCTCACAAAACCATGTACTCAATTCATCCAGGTAGCACTAAAATGTATAGGGACCTGAAACCCTACTACTGGTGGCCGACGATGAAGCTTGATGTTGCAAAGTATGTGGCCGAGTGTGTGACTTGTGCGAGAGTCAAGACACAACATCAGAAACCTTACGGGAGTTTAGAACCATTGCCTGTGCCTATGGGTAAGTGGGAAGACATTGCTATGGATTTTGTCACTAAACTGCCCAGAACAAAGAATGGTCACGACATGATTTGGGTGGTCGTTGATCGATTCACTAAGAGTGCGCATTTCATAGCGGCCAGGGAGAAATGGTCTATGGAGAAGCTTGCGAATTCTTACGTGAAGGAAATTGTGAGGCTTCATGGTGTTCCTTTAACGATTGTATCGGATCATGATAGCCGTTTCACCTCAAGGTTTTGGAAAAGTCTACAAGAGGAAATGGGTACCAAGTTATGTTTAAGCACAGCTTACCATCCGCAGACTGATGGTCAGAGTGAAAGAACAATACAAACACTTGAAGATATGCTGAGAGCATGTACCTTGGAATTCCTAGGTAATTGGGATGAACAGTTACCGTTGGTAGAATTTTCCTATAATAATAGTTTTCACTCGAGCATTAAGATGGCACCTTATCAAGCTTTGTATGGACAGAAGTGTCGTACGCCGTCTTGTTGGCTTGAGGCTGGGGAAAAGCAGTTTATGGGACCGGAGATGGTTCATCAAACTGCTGAAAAGTTGAAAATAATTAGGGAAAGAATGTTAGCAGCTCAAGATCGTCAAAAGAGCTATGCTGACAAGAAGCGAAGACCGATGACTTTTGAGGTTGGAGATTCGGTTTTGCTTAAAGTCTCGCCGTGGAAGGGACTTATAAGATTTGGAAAAAGGGGAAAGTTGAGTCCAAGGTTTATTGGACCGTTTAAAGTCCTTCAGAGGATTGGGAATCAAGCTTACAAGCTCGAATTACCCGAAGAACTGAATGGAATTCACAACACCTTTCATGTGTGTTATTTGAGGAAGTTCACGGGAGAAGTTCCCGATATAATTCCAATTTCTGAATTGAGAATTGATGAGAACAAAAGGTTGATTGAAGAACCAGAGGCAATTGTTGACCGAAAGACTAAGAAGTTGCGACGCAAAATGGTTGGGTTAGTGCTTGTCCGATGGAAACACACGAATGGGCCGAATTTCACTTGGGAGACGGAGAGTGACATGTTGAGTCGCTACCCGCATTTGTTTGTTGATGTGTGATTCCGGGGACGGAATCATTCTAAGGTGGAGAGAATTGTAACGCCTGTGTTTCCGGGCATGCCATTTTTAGCAATGTAATAGTCTAGGTTAACCTCTGTAACCCGTTTTGAAATAATAAGATTGTATTATTTGAGTATTTTGTGTTTTGTGCTTAATTGCTTAATTATGTGGTTTGATTAATTAAGAATAAAAATAAGCGTCAAAATTTAAGTGTAAAATAAACTTAATATCTTTGGTTAATGTTGTAGTAATTGAAACGAGGTTTCCGAATATATATAGAACGCCCAAATCTGACTTCGTATGCGGAAGTTATGATTTATCGAAGTTCCGGCTTAGCGGTATATAACCTGTTTTACTCGATTTGAGATCGAGCGGTTGTTAGCCGAAGCAATCTAAATGAGAATCGAAGATCTCATTGTTGGTATTGAAACGATAAAAAGTTAGGCGAGAACGGACGTTAAACGAAGAAGTTATGAATTTATAACGAAAGTTTCTGTCCCGGCCTATTAAAAATAATTAATAAAAATAAAGTCAAAATTAGCCGACGGAGTCTAAACGAAAGTCGTAGAGCATGGTCTCACCTTTCCGTGGATATAAAGAACGTCGAAAACGGAGTTCGTATGAAGAAGTTATGAATTTCCGAAGTTTATTAATCAATTTGTATTTAAATTTAAATCAAAATTCGGAAGCATTATCCGAAGGAGTCACCGATCTGATCCGAGGTACGCCTCGCGTACTCGAGTACGCCCCGCGTACTCCGAGGGATGTCGACACTCGCACTCGAGCACTTCGGATACGTAAGCAATGACGTTTTGGGCAGTACGCCCCGCGTAACGCAGTACGCCCCGCGTACTCCGAGGCTCCAGCCTCCTATAAATAGGATGCGAGGGTTCCGGGTATTTTTGCCAATTCCCTCTCGTTTTCGTGTCGAAGCTCTGCGCAAAAACCCCCGAAGCTACCCCGAAGCCTCGGTATCATACTCTAGCCCCGAAGCAAGTCCCGAGATCCCGAAGATCCCGAGAAGTGCGGTTCCCGAGTCGAAGCTCTGCCCGCGAGAAGTTCGATTTTTGTGAAGATCTTCCAGATCTGCTGTGGATTACTACTTCTATAAGCCGTAGTGCTGTCCGATCATCTTCTGATCAAGTGAGTGTGTAGTTATTTTCTTTCCAAATACAATAATACGAAGTATTATATATAAAATATGTGCTATGTGTATATATTTGGTTGTGTTATGTGTGAATGAGTATTCACTCTCTTCTATCTTATAGATCTGCTTATTTCTTTATGAGATATGTGTTATGTGTGTGTGCCTCATCTGTTATGTGATATATGTGTTGATTAAAGCATGCTATACAGGTTTTCTTTAAACTATGTATACAAATGTATATTTTTATCTACTATTATGTTGGGTAGAACATGGGTAGACAGTTGGTGTGTAATAAACAGATGAGAGGCCTCGTTGTTGTTTGATTGAGTCATCTAGCGGAGTTTAGATGACGACCACTGACTATTCTAGACAGTCTTGTGGAAACATTAGCAGGTTCGCCACCTGTAGGTGTTAATGAACTTGGGTGTTCATTCGCTGTACTCCATCCCCCTCATGGTTGCCTTATTTGACTTATATTGCTGAGGTACCCCCGAAGCATGTGTTGTCGCCCCGATGAAATATTCTTAGACTAGGTCCCTTATGTTAGTTGTTTTAGGGACATTAAAGTGAGAATAACGGGAATGGGTAATTGGGTTATTGTTGGTTGGTGAAAATTAAATATGATATTTATTGTGGGTTGAAAACCCTATATGCTCACCAGGCTCCCAAGCCTGACCCACTCAGTTTTAAATTGTATTACAGGAAGTGGCGGAAGGGCATGAGATGGATGAACCATCAAGTTGTTTTGTTTACAAGTCTGCATATGTTTATATTTGTTATATGGCTTGTAATGTATTCGTTTATGCTTATTGGTCTGTATCGGAACATGACACCCCGAGTTTTGATTATAATGAAAATACATTTCTTTTATGAAATGCTTCGATAAACATTGTTTTATCATGTTTTGTTTTTGGGAACAAATTCCGCAACTCTTTCAAATCAAAAGGATTTACTCTGAAAATATTTAAAAGCATAAATGAAAATCGGTCTTTTCTGGCCGAGATTTTGGGGATGTCACTGTATATGCAAACCCTAATAGCTTTTGGATCTAGTTTGTCTAATGAACATGCAATTGAATATCCAAAGCTATAAACCCTAGATCTAGCATACAGTTAATCACATTAACATAAAATAGGGTTTAGATCTGACCTTTGATTGTTATATAGCAATAACAATCAATCCTTAGCTTCAAAAAGCTTATTGTCTCAAGTGTTGCACCTCTAATGGAGTCACAAACACCACTAAGCAACAAGATGAAGAAGAGAAGAGAGGGAGACACCAAGGAAACCCTAATTTGACTGCTTAAGCCCTAAGCAGCCCATAGACTCCTTCTTTAGAAGCCTTGGACGACTTCTAATGGGTTTTCCCCAAAGAATTCGTCCACTCTACCTTCTATGGAGCCCATAAGCCCATCTATGTAATTATCTTATAATTTTACAATAAGTCCCTTAAGTTTAAGTAATCTCTTTTAGTCACAAAATTAATTCTTGACTAATATTAATTAAACATTATGATTTATCCTTTAATATATTATTCTTATAATATGTTATTAAATCATTATTAAACCTTTCTCTCCTTAATTCATCCTACATATTGCTATGGTGAAGGCAACCCAAAAGGACCATGCTCATAATCGGGTCAAGTACACACCGAAATAGTGATGGACTTAGACACTAATCCAACATTAAGTCCCTAAATGGCCCAATTTAATAAATTAGGCCCAACTCTTCAAATGGGCTTTTCTTCCAGGCCCAAACCAATTCTTGGGCCCTTAACTGGCTTCTGAAGGCTCATTACGACTCAACTACTGCTATGTCCAAAGCTAGACCCAAACTGAGGCCCAATAACTTAAAAGCCACTGATTGAGCATACACTGAGCGTACCCATCTATACGCTGCGCGTACTGGCGCGTACGCACAACGTACTCTCCTGTTAACCCATCTTTTCCAAATTGACTTAATCTCTTAAGACAGAACGTCAAAATTATAGATCTGAGTCTCATGCTTCGTCTTAGTCCTTAAAGTTGGTCACTTGGTGGCTTGCAACCCAAAAAATGAGCCTAACACTAAAAATGACAATGAACTTCCAAAGAAAAGGCTAGATCTCTTGCATGGTGAATGGTCCAGTTAGTGGTTTGGTTTAGGCTTTCATTGTCATAGTTCTTTGTATTCTTTATTGTGTTTTGGTAGGTTGTTAGTGAGTTTACGGCCCAGTAGTGAGTTTACGGCCGTAAACCCAGTTTCCGGCCCAAGTCCACTATAAATAGAGGTTGTTTAGGTCATTATTGGTTGTTGATGCCACAGAGTTCACAACCTAGTATATCGAGTTGTACCAGACGTTTTTCAGTAATAAACGTGTGCTAGCTTGATTTATCTTATTCTACTCATATTATAGTTTCTATTGATTGTTTGATTGTTTGATCATTAGTAAAGATCTATTTTAGGACCTTACAATTGGTATCAGAGCAAAAACCGGTGTCAAAGCATCATTCAATCGAGTTTTCGTCCGTTTATATTGTTCACTATTCGAGATTGGGTTTGGTGTTTTCATTGCTAAAGGGATTAAATCTGCATCAAACTTGTGTTTACTGACATTTTCTGGGGGTTTACTGCCAAGAGATGACGACCGTAACCCTGTTTATGGCTGTAAACTCAAGAACATTCAAGAACCGTAAACTGTGTTCTTGGACCGTAATTAGATCACATTCATAAAACCATAATCAGTGGTTCCTCATTGACCGTAAACACCCCGACCGTAAACTGCTGACCATAAACTCAATTTTGACAATTTTTTTTTTAATTTTAACTTTTAGTTTTAAAATCATAACAAATGGATTCTCAAAGTCAAGCACATCATCATGAATTGGATTCTGTCATGGGCACAACTACACGCTTTCCAAGACTGTTGTCTGCAGATGGTTTTCGTGAATGGAAATACCGAATTGAAAAGTACATTAAAATGAAAGACTTCAAGGTTTGGAGAAGCATCATCAAGGGTCCTGTCCGAATTACCACTATTGTTGCAGGACAAATAACTGACAAAGCAATTGAAAACCATACAGATGAAGATTTTAAGAAAGTTGAGGAACAGGAAAAGGCATTGGCCACTCTAACCATGGCTCTATCTCCTGATAGAGCTCAAGGTTTCAGAGAATATACTTCAACTAAAGCATTGTGGGAAACCTTGATTGAGGTATACGAAGGTAATGAAGTCATGAGGGAAAGCCGTCAGGATATGCTGCGTCAAAAGTTTAACATGTTCAACTACATTCCTGGAGAAACCCTGGAGGCACAGCTGCAGCGATTCACCACTTTCACTATTGAGATGAACATTTCCAGGATCTTCTTGACCAAGTCAGAGATAAAAAAAAGCTACTGAATGCTCTTCCAAAGTCATGGGACATGAACGTAGCTGTTATTAAGAAAACCAAGAATTTGAATCGTCTCACTCTTGCTGAAACAATGGCAATCATCAAAGCATGTGATATTGATGATAAACAGCAGGAGATAAATCATCTGAATTCGTATTTGACTGCAAACCTCGGGATTTCCTCTAACAATGCTCTTTCATCAATCATTCCTTCCTCAAGTGAAGCATTTGCTGTTCAACACCCTCAGATCCAAACCACTACTGTTGTGTCATCCATGCCTCACTCGCAAAGCCAGCTGTCCGTCACTCCTCAATCTGCTCCCTCCTCCAATGTACCACTCGTGGCCTCTTCCTCAAACACAAAAGAATGTGATGAAAATCTTTCCTTTTTCACAAGACTTGTGAACTGCTAAAATTCTCTTCTTGCTGGAGTGCTTCCTCCTCAGTTGTCATTTGCTGATCTGGATCAGATTCATCCAGAAGATGTGGAAGAGATGGACATTACATGGCAGATAGCCATGGCAGTATTCAGGGCTAAGTAGTTCGCCAAGAAGACTGGGAAGAACAACTGGGGCATGAATGCTGATAAAAATGTAGGGTTCAGCAAAAGGAAGTTGTGCTGTTTCAACTGTCACGAGCCGGGTCATTTTGCTTGTGAGTGCCCGAAGCCGGATAGAAGATTAAACAATGACATGACAATGTTTGCGTTAGGAAACAATCAGGGAGGTGCTCAGGTCAACGGTGAGAAGGCTATGGTTGCTCAGTCATTTGACTGGGAGGACCAGATTCAGGCTTTGAACATTTCAAGACATGAGAATGCTCACCTGGCCCAAGTCAATGATGAAGCTCCCATGAAGAATGTTGCAGCTTATCTAGAAGAAAAGATGATGGAGCTGCAGTTTGTGTTGATGGTATCTTTTACTTTTGAACCAAAGAAAAATGAGGTAAGTTTACCTTCCTGTTCTCAAGCATGTATTGACTTTGTTAAAATTCTTCGTGATGAAATAGAATCTTTACGTAGAGAAGTAGAGGACCTTAGATATGAGGACTACCAACTTAGAAAAGGACAAAAACCCCTAAAGGCCCAGTTAGAGACAAAGATAAAGGACTTTAGGAGACTTCAGGAAGACTACAGTAATAAATGTGAAAACTATGAGTTAATTACTGAGCTTGATACATTAAAAAACAAATTTGACACTGCAAATTTTGATTTAAAAAAATATAATGTATCAAGCGAAGTAGTTGCCAACATGATTGACCATTGCCTGCAGTTCAAACAAAGCCAGAAAAAGGGTTTAAGATACGATAAAGTGCCTCCTCCTTTCAATCATAATTATCAGTATCACCCTGTCACTGATGAGGAGATTGCCAACGAATCTTTCATGGTTTATGGCAAGCCAACTGGTTTTGTTTCAGGAGGAGTTATTAATGTTGAAAGTTCTAACGTTTCTACTTCCCCTGCAGATCAACCCTTAGATCAGTCAAAGCACGAAGTTGAAGGATCTGTTTCTGATAACAAAATTGAGTCTGAACCTGATGTTTTTGTTTCAAATAAAGATTTTATTATTTCTGATGTTAAAAATGACAATGTTTTTTGTGATACTTCTGCACCTGCTGATACTAGTTTAAGTTTTTTTAAAGTGTTTGATGAGCTATTTGATAATTCGGATGTTTGTAATGATCCTAATGAAAACACACCACTTCCACAAGTCACTCCATCTGATACACCCTCACTTATCTCACAACCTGCCTCATGTTCATGTTCATGTGGGAAAAGTAAGGGTGTCGGTATGGAAAATAAATCTAAAAAAGGCAGTACAAGTTTTAATAATAACAAAAAGATTTTTTTTAATTGTGGTATTGGTGGTCATATAGCTAGGAATTCTCCAAATAAAATTTTTGTACATTATATGTCACTAAGAGGAGAGAACGAATCTAGAAGAAGGTCTTTAACTAGAAAGTCCTCAAGGATTCGTTCTCGGGATGATGATTGGAAGGATGCTCGAAGTAGAAAAGGGCAGTTTTTCAAAAGAATAAAAAGGTTTTTCATAACAAAGTCCTAAACAGTTTGCCAAAACTGAACTCGCTTTCTCCAAGATCGGTTTCGTCAAATAGCAATTCTGGATCTTCAACCAATTCTGGTAGAAAATCCAGATGCTCAATGCAAACTGATAAGAAACATATTTCAAAACCATTTGTGACTGTTAGGAAACCTAAATATCATTGGATGCCCAAATTAACCTCCAATCAATCATCATCATCCTCTGAAAAGGTCAAAAATGATGACTCAAACTTGAAGATTTTGAAAGATAAATCAGAGAAAAAGAAGGGCCAACACAGGACAGTGATGACCTGGGTTCCCAAATCTAAATGATCCCGCTTATCTTGCAGGGACAGTTGCGGAGGAATGTCGTCAGACCTTGGTACGTCGACAGCGGCTGCTCCCGACATATGACTGGAGACATCTCCCAATTGAGCAACATTCAATCTTTTAATGGGGGATATGTTTCCTTTGCGGGCGGAGAAGGTGGCAAGATCACTTAGAGAGGAACCGTTACAAATGGAGTGCTAAGCTTTGAGAATGTCAATTTTGCTCTTGAGTTAAAGCACAGCTTGTTGAGTGTTTCCTAAATTTGTGACAAAGGATATTCAACACATTTCACCGACAAAGAGTGCATGATTCTCAAGCCAGGCATTGTCATCCCAGAAGAGTGGATTCTTGTTAAATCAAAGAGGGATGGAAATTCATATATCATTGATATGAACAGCAACATTCCTAAACAAGTCACTTGCCTCTTTGCGAAGGTTTCAGAACACAACGCAATGCTGTGGCACCGAAGACTCGGTCATGCGAACGCTAAGAACCTAATTCGCCTTGTAAAAAATGAGATGGTCCGAGGCTTACTTGTCAGAGACTTGATAACTTTTGAAACGTGTGTGCCATGTGCCCAGGGAAAACATCATAGAAAACCACATCTGCCAAAACAGGTCAACTCAATCACTTAGGTGCTCCAGTTATTGCATATGGACTTATTTGGTCCGGTCAACGTCTTAACCATCAATAGAAGTTCATATTTTCTAGTTTTAATTGATGATTTCGCTCGTTTTACGTGGATCGTCTTCCTATCCAACAAACCTGGTGTTGCTGATCTGATAAAGAAGTTCATCGTGATGATTGAGAACCAAACCAAGAACCGGGTGAAGGCGCTTCGTACTGATAATGGAACAGAATTCAAGAATGCCGTTCTTGATCATTTTTGCACAGAAAAGGGAATTGTGCGTCAATACAACTCTGCTCACACGCCTCAACAAAATGGTGTTGCTGAGAGGAGAAATAGAACGTTAAAAGACGCTGCATGGATGATGTTATGTGACTCCAAGTTACCCATTTTCTTTTTGGCTGAGGTGATTAATACTGCTTGCTACGTTTAGAATCGCATTTTAATCAACAAAGCTCAGATGAAGACACCGAACGAGATTCTATATAGTCATAAGCCTTTAGTCAGTCATTTCCGTGTATTTGGCTGCCCTTGCACCCTTTTTCACCTGGAATCCAACCCAAAGTTCAATGCCAAAGCCGATGATTGTTGTTTCGTAGGATATGCTGCACGCACCGTGTATAGGGTTTACAATAAGAAGACAAAGCAAATTGTAGAATCCTTCGACGTACGTTGGTTGGAAGAGAATGAAACGGATGCTCGAGTGGGCCCTGATTGGTTATTTGATTACACATCGCTTTTCAAATCCATTAATGTGTCTTCAGATTGTTCATCTGGGTCTTCCTCTGGTTCGAAGATTGTTTATGAAGATGAAGACGAGGAAGTTGTTTACAGACCTCCAACGGTATCCTCATGTCCATCTGAGGGGGAGTCATCTGTTTCACTTAGTAGTCCAAATTCTCCAGTTCAAAATGATACTCCAAATGCTGATGCTACACCTCTTACTCCAGTTGAAAGAGAGTTCATGTCTAGAGATGCTTCCGCTGTCACTCCAACTTTTATGGAACTACTCTTTCTTGAAGAAATTGCTAATGAGTTTGTAGCGGATTCGTCTGATGTGGAATATTTAGCAAATGATGGAGGTTTCAACATTCACAGTCTTCCCGTTTCACTCAATGATATCAGCCAGGACATACCGTCAAGACTTCAACGCGATCATCCAATCGAAAACATCATTGGTCAGCTGGGTGATAGAGTTAGAACCAGAAGTCAGAGTGGAGATGTCAATACATGTCTCTATTATTGCTTTATCTCTTAAATAGAGCCCAAGAATGTTGTAATGGCTTTGAATGAGCCCAACTGGGTAAATGCTATGCATGAAGAGATGAATCAATTCGAAAAGCTCGGAGTTTGGAAATTGGTTGAGTTACCAAAGGGAAAAAAAGTCTCTTGACACACGCTGGGTCTATCGAAACAAGCAGGATGATTCTGGTGTCATTCAAAATAAAGCAAGATTGGTGGTTCGCGGGTTTCGACAAGTCAAGGGTCTTGATTATACTGAGGTTTATGCACCAGTGGGTCGCTTGGAGGCTATTCGTATCTTCCTTACATATGCTTCCTACATGAACTTCACGGTTTACCAAATGGATGTCAAGACAGCCTTCTTGTATGGCAAGGTGAAGGAAGATATCTATGTTGATCAGCCCCCTGGGTTCGTTAACTCAAAGTTTCCAAATCATGTTTACAAGTTGGATAAGGTGCTGTATGGGTTACATCAAGCTCCTCGCGCGTGGTATGCGACGCTTACAAAGCACTTGCTCGAGCATGGATACTCTCGTGGCATTATCGATCAAAATTTATTCGTCTAGTATGTCGGAAATGATCAGATTCAAGTCCAAATATGCGTTGACGACATTATCTTCAGGTCTACTAGTCCACAACTATGTAAAGATTTTGAAGGTGTAATGAAAAATAGGTTTGAGATGAGTTCATTAGGTGAAAGGACCATGTTTCTGGGGCTTCAGGTCAAACAAAATTCAACTGGAATCCTGCTCCATCAAGCTAAGTATGTGGAGGATATTCTTGAGAAGTTCGGGTTTCAAGACGTAAAACCTGCATCGACGCTGATGGCCGAAAGACCCCTGCTGACTCTAGATCCTGATGGCGAATCCGTAGATCAGACACACTACAGATTGATGATCGGATCGTTGATGTATCTTACTGCAAGCCGTCCAGACATCATGTTTGCAGTTTGTCAATGCACACGTTATCAGGCTAATCCTAAATTTTCACATCTTATTGTTGTCAAAAGAATTTTTCGGTATATCAAAGGTAGCCCAAAATTGAGTCTTTGGTATCTGAAAAATTCCGAATTTGATTTATATGCTTTTGTTGATAGTAATTATGGAGGCTGTGAGCTTGACAGGAAATCTACATCAAGAGGGTGTCAATTCCTTGGAGATAGGTTGGTGTCATGGCAGGGCAAGAAACAACATACCGTCTCAACCTCAATAACAAAAGTGGAATATGTTGTTGTATCTGCTTGTTGCTCTCAAGTTATTTGGATCCAACATTAGCTGTTGGATTATGGTTTGAATTATCTAGAAACTTCCATTTACTGTGATACTGAGGCTGCGTTCCAAATTGCTAAAAATCCTGTCCAACATTCCAAAACCAAGCACATTGACATCAAAATTCACTATATCAGAGATTGTTATGAACGTTCACTCATCCGGCTAGAACAGGTTTCCACTACTAATAATGTGGCGGATCTGTTCACCAAACCTTTTAACAAAGCCCGATTCGATGTGCTTGTGGGAGTTCTGAAAATGATTTGTTTTGAGGATTAATATTTTATTTTATATTTTATATTTTATATTTTTTATTTTTTAGGTTGAATTAGTTTAAATTTGTGCATTTTAGTGATTTCATTCTCACCCATGCACAAATTTAGGGGGAGAAATAAACAAAAACCAAACAAAAATTAAAAAATTTCAAATATCCAAAAACATTAAAAAATCAGAAAATCAAAAATATGTTACTAATAGCTTTGCTTGTAGGTGATGTGTTCGGATGTGATATTATCAAGTGATAACATGCAATCTGAATCTGCGTAACGTACCAAAATTAAATTGTCTATGCTTTGTGTCCGATGCGCTGGTAGGCATGAAAGATTCTAAATGGACTTGACTAGGAAGAATTGAACTTAAGGAATTCAAGGACTTGACGAATCTTGAACTAGTTAGATCCGTTTAGCCTGACAATACGACGCTCGGATAGGTTGAGCAGGGAGACATACATGGGAATCTACTGGTCACATTAAAAGAACCCGTATCTAGAACTGTGGATTAACTTTTCCTCGATGTGTGGATTCTGTCCTTAATTCTGGTATTGATGGGATGACTGGGGAATTCCGATAAATTAGGTCTGTAGAAGGTTATTTTCATTCTTTCTATCTGTTAGTCATATGTTGCCTCCTCTGTGTGATCGAGAGATCCGACCTGGACTGTAACATATGCAACTCTATCTCTCTGCATCTTCTCTTTATGAACTTCTTTCTATCTGTTAGTAATATATTATCTCCTTTGCGTGACTTACAATCCAACCTGGTACATAGTATATGCGTCATTCTTTTTCTCAATCCCTCTAAAACTTCAGTTAGTCATATGTTTCACCCTCTGCATGATTGGAAGAGATCCGACCTGGGTGTATAGCATGTGCATTCAAATCTATCTTCTCTCTCAATAATTGTCTGCTCACCCGATGTAAGGAGTATTATGGAAGTTCTTGATTACTGGAGCATATCAGGAAGCCGGAAACATGTTCTACTACAATTAAAATTGAACACTTACAGATTGTCTGTAAATCTCGTTGCTCAATTTAGGTGGACAACAATATCCCTGTTCGTCGTCAGCTAAATGGTCCCTAGGAAATTTATCTAAGAATATAGAATCAAAAATGTCTTGTCTTTATAAGCTTGTCCAAATTTATCACAATTTTTCATGTTTAAGTGGATCACAATACTGGCGATTGGCCATATATAGACATGAAGGTAAAGGTACAGACAAGTGGACTAAGGCTGTGTAACAACTTTGATCTCTGTATCACAAAATTATATTCAGTGTTTGTTAAGATAAGTTTAGTCTTCTTGAATTTTATTTTATTTTACTTTTATTTTTATTTATTTTATTTTATTATAATTGTCAAAATTTTAAATTTTAAATTTTAGAAATTATTTTATTCTATTTTATTTTTATTTTATTTTTAATTTATTTTTAGTTTTATTTTTTATTTTTGTTTATGTTATTTTTAATTTTAATTTTTAAAATCCTCAAAAGGTTTTATTTTTTTTTTAAATATTTGGGACTTGGACTGCGCCTTATACTGTGTGGAAGACAGGTAAAATCGAACAGAGTATTTAAGGAGAGCTTACAACCGAAAACTCTCTCTCTTCTCACTTTTCTATTTTCGGCCGTAAACTCTCTCCCATCCTCTCTCCTCTCGAAATTTTTTTCTCTTGTTTTGTGAAATCGTTCGGTTCATCTCAAAGGTATAAGAAAATCGACCATGGGAATATGTTTTATTCATCAGATCGACGGATTTTAGGGCTAAAATCGAACAAAAATGATCTGTCGGCGTTTACGGTCGAAGCTTACGGCCAAGGAGTTTATGGCCGTAAACTTCGTTTGCGGCCAAGAGTTTACGGCCGTAAACCCAAAATTGACCGTAAACTCCTTTTTGGTCAAAATTATTTTTGGGGCCAAATTAAATCGATTAAATAAGAAAACCATAAAACATTAATTGGTCTAATATATTTGTTTTCTCACTTGGGTTGTTTTAGTGCAGATCAAATGGATAACTTAAGATTCACAGACATGCACAACTTGGCCATCGTACTAGCAGATCCTCTAATTGCACTTGGAGAGTTCAGATCGATGATCCACAGGCTAAGAGAATGCTTCTTAGCTTCTGCTATCACTGTTAATACCGTGGTCTATCTGAACATTATAAGGGAATTCTGGAAGACTGCGAAGATGAAAAGAGACGACAATGGAGCAATTACTGTTGATGCAATTGTGAAAGGATGCAAGATTGTAACTACTGAGCAATTCATTAGAGAAGTATTGCTGATTGATGATCAACCTGGTTTTCCTACTGAGATCGGGATTGAAGATGCCCAGAAGATTCTCAAGAAGAAGGGTTACGAAGGCAACTTTTCTCCAACTGTGAAGAAGCTTCTGCCACCGTAATGGAGATTCTTAGCTCATGTATTTGTGAGTTGCATTTCTAGCAGGAGATCTGGTGCTGATGAGATCTTGCTGAGGAGCACTGGAGCCATCGCTTCACTGGCTGCAGTGATAGATTTCAACTACTCCAGGTTTATCTTGGATGAGTTCGTGGTGAACATCAACGATATAACCCGAGATACTTTCTTGATGTATCCCAGGTTCATTCAATTCTTCATCAACATTCAATTTCCCGAGATGGTCAAAGAGGGAGAAACCCTAGACATGAAGTCTCTAGGTTCTCACACTGTTAGGCTTATCAAGCAGAATTGCAAGGGAAAGGTTGTTTTCCAAGGATTGTATCCTCTTGTGAAGTTTGGAAGATTTGCTGAGCAAAATGAGGCATCCGAGTCTCATGGATCCTCTGATAAAGTATCCTCTGAGCCTACTTCTTCAGAAAGAGTGATTTCAGAAGAGGATGTTATCACTGTGTCAGAACAAGAAGAAAGAGAAGAGACTATTGCTCCAAATGTTTCTGTGGCAGAGGAACATGATCTGACATCAGTTCAAGTTCAAAGTGATTTTAATGAAGGGTCTGCAAAGAGTGGGACTAAGGCTGATTTATATGAAGACCTTGATCTTTCTGGCTTCGATAAGGATGAAATCCCATGAAAGTTTGGAATTAATGAAGATGTTTTTATCAAATGATAATCCCAACTTGCTACTTGACAATATCAATGATGTTGCTCATCCAACAACGGAGATACGGGACTCCGATGATGTTCTTGAGTCAACGCCTCTTACTACCGAACAAGTGGTTGAAACAGCAACTCCTATGGTGACAGTGTCAGGGATTCCTCCCCTTGATATTGTTTCACCTACCATAGAACCACTTCAGAGTGATGATGCAACAACCCAGACCCTACAATCTCCTCCAAAAAGAAGAAGACGTGATCCTAAACAAGGATTTTGGATTATGATACATTTCAAGGCCTCCTAATTCCACCAACAACTACTTCTGTCATTGTATCATTAGAACCTTTCAGTGAAGGTCCTAGCACCTTCTTTGAGGCTGGTGGATCTTTTGCTCAAGCAGGATTCTCTCCTCCCAGGCCAGATCATGATGCTGCCTCTGTACGGCTCGCCATGCATCTAGCTCAGGAACAAAGCTCAATGCCTTCTCCCAGAGCTAAATGAATTTATTTTAGAGAAGGTCATTCAGGAGAAGATAATTCAACCATTGATGAGCTTCTGAAGAAAATGAATGTGCTTGATCAAAAGAACATTGAGCTCGACATCCAAATTAGTAATCTTTTGAGCAAAAATGCAAAGCTGAAGATTCAAGTTTCTGATCTTGAAAAGGAAAACACTTTAAAGACTAAGCGGATTTCTGACCTCCAAGATCACTTTAATCTCCTCACTTCAAGCTACTTTGATTTGAAGAAAAAGCTAGAAGAGGAACTTGGTGACAAGTTCAAGACATCTGCTGATGAGTCAAGGATCAATTTGCACATTCAAGCTCACCCCATTGTGAAATTTGCTCAAACATCTCGTGTTGTAGATTGATTTGTGGAGGAGCCAAATCAAGCTCCGAGTGTTGTGGCCTTAAAATGTGCCAAATTGGCAGAATCTGCTGAGAAGGGTCAATTTTTGTTCAAAAGGAGCTCGGATCAAAATGCTCCTGTGGATCAGCCCACCATCACCTTTATAGATCTTGGAGAGAATCGTTTTAGAAATGTATATGGTGATAGGTCAGGGATCATCTCATGGGGATTTCACGACACTCTCAATATGTGGATTGTAAGACGGCAGAGTGGCAATACTGAATTGTATAAAGATGCTCATCATTTCCACTCCTGGACTAGAGTTGATCTGTCAAAGTTATCAAAGGCTCCTTTTGCAAATCCATCTCAGAATCCCAAGGCTACACGGTTCAAGCATTTCTTGGAAGATCAAGTACTTAAGGGTTTTCCTTCAATAAAGATTGCAAAGTCGATTATTAAAGTATACCCAAGTGTAATTGATCCGAAAACCAATCAATCTCTTCAATCTGTGATGTGGCCTGCTACCAATCAAATAAAGCAGATTCCTATTCTTCAGAATCACCCAGATAGATCTCTACGGTTAATGATGTATTGGGTGTTTGATGAAACTACAGCCTCTACTGTCATAAAACTTGAAAAAGGATGCATTCGCTTATATGAAAAAAGAGACATGCTTCAGTTTGGGAATTGGGAGATACATCAGCTGAGCCATCATCAGATCAAGATTGCAGAAGACGTCTTTGAGCCAACTGCTAAAGAATATATGGCTATGGTTATTTATATAATTAACAAACGGATGTGGAACGGAGCAATGGGGAAGTCAGATGTGATGGTGGTCGACAAAGACTGAGCTCAAGCTAGCACCAAACCAAGGGGGAGATTGAAGGGTCCAGTTAGTGGTTTGGTCTAGGCTTTCATTGTAGTCTTTATTGTGTTTTGGTAGGTTGTTAGTGAGTTTACGGCCCAGTAGTGAGTTTACAGCCATAAACCCAGTTTCCGGCCCAAGTCCACTATAAATATAGGTTGTTTAGGTTATTATTGGTTGTTGATGCCACAGAGTTCACGGCCTAGTATATCGAGTTGTACCAGACTTTTTTCAGTAATAAACATGTGCAAGCTTGATTTCTTTTCTTCTATTCATATTCTAGTTTCTATTGATTGTTTGATTGTTTGATCATTGGTAAAGATCCGTTTTAGGACCTTACACATGGCTCCATGAAAGCCTCAAAGATTGCAACTTTACTGCTAAACGGACTCATTGAGCTTCAAGGGTGGCAACCCTAAGCTCAAAATCAAATTTGCATGATCAAGATCAAATATTTGGACCTAAAAAGGTCCAAATCTTCCAAAACCCTAGATGTAGACTTTGAGGAGGAAAGTTAGGAGCTTTATACCTCTTCTTGATGCCAAATGATGAGCTTAATCCAGATCCCTGAGCTCAAGGTACTCAAAGGCTTCTTCTCCAACCTCTCATTCTTTTCTTCAAAGCTTTTCTTCACCAAAAAGAGCTCAAAAAGGTCAAACACACACAACAATGGAGTAAGAGGTGTGTCAGGGTTTTCTGTGGGTTAGGGGGCTGGTAGGAAGGCCAGGGGGTGGCTATAATGGTGTATTTATATGTCTTAACCCTAAAAATTAGGGATTGCTATCTGCTCACGTACGCTGCACGTACGTGCGCGCGCCTCCCGTATCCGATGCATGCCTTTACGCCCAGCGTACGTCTTATAGGCGGCCCAATTCCTTGGCCCCTTTGGTTAAGTCCAATCCAATCGTCCTTTTATCTATATTTGACCCCACTATAACTTTAGGAAATAATTAATAAATAATACCTCAAAATTCGGTCGTTACAATTCACCCCTACTTGAATTAGACTTCGTCTTTGAAGTCTGCTATTGCTGCTTTCGGGAATAACTCCGGGCACTGCTCCCTCATCTCCACCTTGGACTCGCATGTCCACTCCGAATCCTTTCTATGTTGCTACTGTACCTTCACTAGTTCGACTTTCTTTTTCCTTAGCTCCTTCGTCTTGCAATCCAGAATCGCCACTGGCTTCTCGATGTAATTCAGGCTGTCATCCACTTGAATGTCCTCCAAAGGTACTACCGCTGACTCATCTACTAGGTACTTCCGAAGCTGAGAAACATGGAACATGTCGTGGATCCTGTTGAGCTCTACTGGAAGATCTAATCAATACGCAACCCGATCCACCCGGGCCAAAACCCTAAATGAACCAATGAACCTAGGGCCCAACTTGCCCCGCTTCCGAAACCTGATGACACCCTGCCAGGGCGACACTTTCAGAAGGACCATATCGCCCACTTGTAAATCCAAGTCCGAACGTCGCTTGTCGGCTTAGCTCCTCCGTCGGCTCTGAGCACTCTAAAGACTGCTCCGGACATGCTGAATCTGCTCTGTGGTCTTGAGTACTACCTCCATACTCCCCATGAACCTCTGACCGACCTCACCCCAACAGATTGGGGTCCTACAATTCCTCCCGTAGAACATCTCGAAGGGAGGACGGTCTATACTGGAGTGATAGCTGTTGTTAAACGAAAATTCCGCTAATGGAAGATACGTATCCTAACTACCACCGAAATCTAACACTCATGCGCGTAGCATGTCCTCGAGAGTCTGAATCGTCATCTCGCTCTGGGCGTCCGTCGGAGGGTGGAACACGGTGCTGAAATGGAGACGAATACCCATCTCATCGTGAAACTGATTCCAAAACCTAGAAGTAAAACGGACAACTCAATTTGACACCACCGAGACAGACACTCCATGACGTGCCACTATCTCTCGCACATAGGGATGAGCATAGGTGGGAACCTGCCTCATTTGGCGAGAACTGGAACCGAAACCAGAACCGGCGGTTCCTAGAAAGTTAGAACTAGAACCGGAACCACTCTAGGTAGTTCTTAAATGTTTGGAACCCGTCCCGAAACCGGCGGTTCCGGTTCCGGGAGCGGGTAACCCGGTCGCATTATTTTTGTTAACTTTTTTCGACAAAACCGCAATTTAGTTCAATCCAAATGAAATCAATTCGGACCAAAGACGGACAAAATCGGACCAATATATATATATATATATATATATATATATATATATATATATATATATATATATATATATATATTCTAAACTGGTCTAGTAACACACAGTTATATATATATATATATTCCGGTTCCGGCGGGTACCCAGCGGGTAGCGGTTTCGAAAAAACGAGAACCGCAACCGGAACCGCTTAAGGCGTTCCATAACTTTAGGAACTGGAAACCGGCAGTTCCAAGGCAGTTCGGGTTTCAAAAGCGGCTATCCAGTTCCGATGCTCATCCCTACTCGCACATAAATCTCGGCCAACTTCTCGTCTGATATGCTCGCCTTGATCGGTATGAAATGAGCACTCTTGGTCAACCGATCCACTATGACCTGAATCGAATCAACCCCACGTGCGGTCCTGGGAAGCTTAGTAATGAAATCCATGGTGATATCCTCCCATTTCCACACGGGAATGTCTAACGGCTTCATCTTTTCATGAGGCCTTTGGTGCTCCACCTTGACCTTCCTGCAGGTCAGGCATCTCTACACGTACCAAGCTATGTCCCACTTCATGCAGGGCCACCGGTAATCGGGTTGAAGATCTCTGTACATCTTTGTCACCCCTGGATGGATGGAGAATCGAGACTTCTGGGCCTTATGAATCAACACCTACCGTACTCTTCCCTACAACGTTACCGAGACCCTCCCATGCAGAGTTAACAATCCTTGGCTATCGTAATCAAATGAAGCTACTCAGCCCACAATCCTCTCACACTTCTGACGCTCCTCCTTCAGGCCCTCGACCTGCGCCTCTTTAATTTGCTCCAGCAGTGGATTCATCACTCTCATCCTTAAACAGATGTCCCTGATCGGAGCCGCTACCACCTTGCAGCTCAGGGCGTCTGCCACCACATTGGCCTTGCCCGGGTGGTAAAGGATCTCACAGTTGTAATCCTTTACCACATATAACCATCGACGCTGCCTCATGTTCAGATTCGATTGATCCATGAGGTACCTCAAACTCTTGTGGTCCGTCTAGATGGTACACCAGACCCCGTAAAGGTAATGCCGCCAAATATTGAGGGCGAACAACACCGCCCCCAGATCCAAATCATGTGTTGGGTAGTTAGCCTCTTGAGGCTTCAACTATCTCGAGGCATAAGCTATCACGTGCCCCCGCTGCATCAGCACTGCTCCCATACATATGATCGAGGTGTTAAAGTAGACTACAAATCAATCTACTCCCTCTGGCAGGGTAAGAATTGGCGCTTCGCACAGTCGCTGCCTGAGCGTCTCAAAGGTTGTCTGCTGCTCAGGACCCCAGTGAAAAACCAATGGCTTCTTTGTCATTCGGGTCAGCGGAACTGCTATCTTGGAGA
Organism: Lactuca sativa; assembly: GCF_002870075.4. Lineage (NCBI taxonomy): Eukaryota > Viridiplantae > Streptophyta > Magnoliopsida > Asterales > Asteraceae > Lactuca > Lactuca sativa. The sequence goes on from NC_056628.2 coordinate 162,314,891, forward strand.
AAGCTTGGATAAATCTCTTGTAATACCCTGCCAAACCCAGGAAGCTCTGAATCTTGGATGGAGACTTCGGGATCTCCCACTACATCACGGTCTCCACCTTGGCCGGATCTACCAAAATACCCTTCTGGTTGATGAGCTGTCCAAGAAACTACACCTCGCACAACCAGAACTCGCACATGGAGAACTTCACGAAATGTCTCTCCCTCCTCAGTGTCTCTAGCACTATCTCAGGTGCTCCTCATACTGCTCTTGAGTCTTGGAGTAAACCAAGATATCGTCAATGAATACTATTACAGACCGATCCAATATCGGCCTGCACACGCGGTTCATGAGGTCCATGAATGCGGTTGGAGTATTGGTGAGCCCAAACAACATCATCACAAACTCATAATGACCATAACGGGTCCTAAAAGCGGTCTTCTGCACATCATCATCTCTGACCCGCATCTGGTGATATCCTGACTGTAGATCAATCTTGGAGAACCAAGATGCTCTCTGAAGTTGGTCGAACAAATCGTCTATCCTCGGGAGTGGGTAACGGTTCTTCACCATCACCTTGTTAAACTCCCGGTAGTCTATGCACATACGGTGCGACCCATCCTTCTTCTTTACAAATAGGATCGGGGCTCGCCATGGTGAACTACTCGGCATGGTCAAACCTTTGTCTAGCAACTCCTGCAGTTACGTAGACAACTCCTGCATCTTGGGAGGAGCCAACCGATATGGTGCCTTAGCTATCGGAGCCGCACCAGGGACTAGGTCGATCCTAAACTCCACCCGTTGCTCTGGAGGTATCCCAGGCAGCTCCTATGGGAATACATCCGCGTAATCTCGCACCACCGGAACATCTGTCATCGTCGTCTTACCCTTCTCTCGGGTATCCATGAAATAAGCGACATACCTAGCGCAACCCTACTGAAGATAGTGCCTCGCCTTCACTGCTGAACATAGTTCTGGTCCATGTTGTGGCCTCTTGCCCTGAATCACTAGGTCTCCCCCACTCGGGGTCCTTATCAGAACCAAATGTTGGACGTAGTCGATCACCGCCCATTGGGGCTTAGCCGATCCATGCCTATAACAACCTTGTTCCCACGCAAAGGTACAGGAACCAAGTCTACCAGGTAGCGCTCCTCGAACAATCTCAAAACACAATCCTTGAAAACCTCTGATGCTCACACCGATCGAGCGTTCGCAATCTCGACCTCTAGAGGGAAATCCAACATGCCAAAAAGACTCAAGGAACCTCTTACTAAGCGCAAGGGAGACAAATGATCGGGTAGCAACCGAATCAAACAACACCTGAACTGGGATACCGTTCACATGGAACGATCCTAAACAAGACATATCACATGGAACATCAATAACATAAGCAACATAAAATAAAAGCTAGGGAGAAGAAATCATACCCGTCACCACATCGGGTGCGGTGCGTGCCTCCTCGGTAGTCAGCTAGAAGGCTCGACTCCTCACCACTGGAGCCTCTGTCTTGCCCTGTCGACCATCCGTGATCCGTAGGGTCGCTGGAGCTGGCGCCTTCATTGGCACTGCTGCTGTCAACTGAGTGCAATTGGCCTTTTTATGGCCCTTTTGATTGCAATGAAAGCATATCAGGTCTGATGTATGAAAGGCGGGGACAGGGGCAGTACAATCCCTACCAAAGTGTCCAAACTTGTCGCACTTGTAGTAGCCCGATGATCCCTACCTACAAGCCCCCTCATGCAGCCCTAGCTCGACTAGCCTTTTGGTCTAGTGTCCGAGCCATTGGGATTCTTCCCCAAAGCCCTAGTAACCTATCCCTCCTCCGCCTTCCTCTTCCTAAGGTACTCCAAGTCGATCTCCCTCTCCCTTGCCCTGAAAATCATGGAATCCAAGGTCGGGCATGCTGAGAAGCTGACATGCTCCCGGATATCTGCCCTCAACATATCATGATAGCGGGTTTTCCGCATATCCTCGTCTCCCACATACTGGGGCACCACAATGCCCTCTCCCGGAACTTAGCGGTAATCTCCTCCACTGACTCTGTCGTTTGCCTCATATCAAGAAACTCCCTGGCCAGCTGCTAAAGCTCCACAGCTAGCGTAAACTCTGACCTGAACCTGGTCACAAAGTCTGACCAAGCCATAGCCTCAATCGTCGAGGCTCCCAATGAGTCACCAACCGACTCCCACCAATCCCTAGACCGGTCTCTCAAACAACCTGCATCATATCGCACCTTCGACCCCTCAGGGCAGAAGCTCGTCAACTGTGCAGACTCAATGTCTCCAATCCATCTCCTGGCTGCTATGGGGTCTTTAGCCCCATGGAAATCTGGCGCACCACTACTCCTGAAGTCCTTGAAGGACAGTGTGCGAGATCCTGACTGACTGGATGCCATATCGCTCCTGAATGCCCTGAGGCGATCCTCCATCAACTCTATGATCCCTTCCTTGATCGACCCGAAAATCACCGAGGTCGACTCAAGGATACCTCTCGTGATCTCAGAAGCAATGAAATCATGTAGTCCCTCATCAACTGGCTCGACTCCTACTCCTGAACTTGATCCTGAACCAGATCCTGACTCTGAACCTCCTCCTCCGTGACGTGTGATCATCACCATTCTGAAACATAACACATAACTGTCAGAATCATACATAAACCTCGAGAGGTATCATACACTCTACAAGTTTCTTGGTTCTATCTCAACCCTCCTTGACTTGAGTACATATCTTCTTCTTTCAGTAGTATGGTCCCATACTACCTTCCACATCTATATGTACTTTCCTCAAGGATTGGTTTGACTTCACCAAGTCCCTTACTACTACTGTTGCTCCCAGCACTACTATCATCCTAGGCTTGCCTTAGGGTAACCGCCAACCCGAACTCAGTCCTCAGCTACTGAAGGTATCCTCATAATTCCAATTAGCCACTACTTGAATACCATCACATGCGAGGAGGCTCAGATTATGTTTCGAGTAAAGGACTCATCCCTACAACGATTAGACTCAAACGAGAGCTGCACAATAGGGCTAAATCTAGCACTCTGAGATTATTCAACCCTGATCACATGTGACTTAACGCATTCACCTAATGACTAACTCCCATTACTCAAGGTCCTACAAAGCACAAAGCAAGTAGCATTTAGACGAAAGGGAAACCTAACCAAATAATCAAATCATACTGCTCTATCCCCTACTCGGGAATCTATACTCGCATGTAACTTGTAAAGCTCATATACATAACAGGCACATAAGGCATCCTCCTAGATCCTTAGTCCTAATATAGCATGCAGTTCTCATACACATATAATTGTTGGATTAATGTCTAAGTCCATAACTATAATTGGTAAGACTTGACCCGACCCGACATGGTCCATTTGGGTTGCATGGCATCATGCATTTGGATAGACTATAATGAGAGAAATAACACTTAAGGTTTGTTAATATGTTATAAGTTATAATGTATTAATAAGATTATTTAATTAGTATTGATCAAGAATTAATCTAGGATTAATTAAGTGATCAAAAGAAGACTAATTAAATATATGGGTTGATTGTGTAAATTATCCATACTTGTATAGTGGGCTAAGACTCCATGGATTATCAAGTTGGGCTAAAACCCATAGGATGCTCCATGGTGTATTTGAACCCATGGATCCAAGGAAATTGAAAGCCATGACAATTAGGGTTTACCCAAATTGTGACATTATATAAAGATCTTATTGGTGACAAAATTGGTGACTAGAATATGTATGGAAAAGGGCTAGCCGATTTCATGAAGTGTAGATTTCTCTCTAATCTATTCCAAGTGTATTTGGTGTTGTGTGAAACATTTGAGGTGTCACACTTGGGGCACTAGACACTCAAACTTCATGAAGACATTCTACATCAAAGAGGTATGTAATTCTAACTTGATATATTCATATGAATCAATGTTATTATGCTAGTTAGGATGAACACCTTGGAAAGTTCATATTTTCATGTATAATAGAGAAAACTTAGATCCAAGGTATTTAGGGTTGCATGTACACTTAGGAAGTGTTAGAATGCTCAAAACCCAACAGTGGTATCAGAGCCTAGGCTTGCTTTCTCTTATACTTGATGCAAATACATTTTTCAAAGCCAAGAAGTTGTCCAGACAGAAAACTCGACGACTTTCTTCAATAAACTCGACGAGTTCATTGTTTAATGCATGAACTTGACGAGTTCCCTATAGAAATCGACGAGTTTTGGTCCCTGACAGCTTGTCTTCGTGTTTTTTGGCTGGACTGGGACTAGGAACATTACCCTAAGCTGTTTTTGAACTTGTAAACTTGTTTTTGATGAGGTAATTTTCATGCTAATCCAATTTCAAAGATAATTGTCAATAGATTCATGTTTTGTATTAGTTTAGAGATTAGGCTAATTACATGAAAAAGTTTGATTTGAATTATCTCTTTCTTATGAGTTGCTTAGATTAATAGAAAAGTTAATTGATCATAGTGTTTTCAATCCATTTTAATCTAAGAGATGATTCTAAAATGTGTTTGTGTAACTTGTCCTCAAGTTACATGAGAGGTCACATTTAAGTTTCATAAAAACTAATAAGAGTTGGAAATGGTTAAAAAAATGAAGAGTCTTGTCCTCAAGTTATGGAGGTTCAAGAGTCACTTCATTAAGTAATAAAATGTGTAACCTTAACTAATTCCATAAGTTGCAAAATAAAGAAAAGTTACATTCTTTAATAGTTTAAAGTCTTCCATAACTTGTCCTCAAGTTATGGAACTTGAAGAGTTATTTAGTTAAAACTACTTTAAACTCATAAGTTATTGAATTAATTAGTTTTGAATAGTTTCAAAACTTGCCCTCAAGTTTTGGAATTTTAAAAGTATTCACTTATGTATACTTTAATTCCAAGTTAGCCCTTAGAATTTTAAAAGTTAAAATTCAACCCTTATACTTTATAATATTATAAGTTAATAATATATATATATATATATATATATATATATATATATATATATATATATATATATATAAGAGTAAACTCAGTCTTATCGTTAGTAGGCCTCATTCACAAAGTCGATCTATATGGGGGGGTATAAGGTTACTGCCTATAAAATGGCAGTTTAATGGGTGTCCACTCTCACCCACCGCTTCCTTGACTGGTGGAGGGTCGTTAGCCGAACGGATAGGACAAGGACTATAATTCTCCCTTCATTAAAAGTATTAATGATAAATACTAAGTAACTAAAACTTTTATAAATACCCAATCTTAGTTAGTTAGGAAAATGTGAATAAGGTGCTAATCCATGAAATTACACTTTGCACTTTGTTTGATTAAGTCGGTTAGTGGAGCGTGTGTGGTTAACCGGCACACTAACTCGTATTTAACAAGGTAGGCAAATGGTAACTTAATGTTTATCATAGTACCGATGGAGTGTGTGTGGTTAACCGGCTCATCGATTGAGGGGTAAATACTTAAGGGTACCATGTAATTTGCATGGTTACTTTACACCTTGTTTTGTGATCCTCGGCATCCCATTCACAAAACCTGAAGGGCACACTCGAGATTGAAACATGCCATTGAACAGTTCAATGAATCTCAAAAGATCTAGGAATTTCAAATCCAATTAAAAAACCTAATAAATTATTTCGTTTTTCATGTTGGAAATTGGTGAATCATCATTCACCTACCTTCAAATATTCTATAGCTTGGATTACGGCATCCCTCTTCCAAGTTATAAAATATTGTGTTGGGTCCTAGCCTTAATATTTCATATTGGGTGTTATATTAAGGGCTTTAGATCAACTATCTTAAATATCTCCCAAAAGATGTCTAGTTCAGACATCTATGATCTTCCCAAATCTCTTGAAACAAGCTTTCCTAAATGAAGATGACGTCCCATGGAAATCATAATTCTTTCACCTCCTCCAATTATTCTCCCTAACCCACATGTTCTTGAAAAGTTTAAGGTCACTCTTGGTAAGCAAAGGTCTATGTGTGATCACATCTTGGAGATGTAGTCACATATTGACAAGCCGGGAGAGTTAGTGTCAAAGTCTAGAGGAAGTTGATGATCAATCACTTTCTAAGTCACATATTAAGTTCCTTTGGGACACCTATGAAACAGACTATGACAAGACCCTTAATGATCTTATCTATTTGCTAAGATCAACTTCCAAAACTTTATGGACATTGACAATGATGACATTGGATATCCAGTAAAGCTCTCTCTTCCCAATGGAAAAGGATAGGCCATAGTCAACTTGGTTGACCAAATGGTAAAGAGAGAGGCTAAGTCTGAGATAGTCCCATTATCAAGGGTCCATTGCCAAAGGAAGGGGCATTAGTTGCGAAGCTGCCAGATTTACCTAAGGATGTTAAAGTCAATAAGTTTGACTCTACTTCAGGTAAAGTTCACTATCTAACTCTGCTAAGTTTGTATTCTGCGATTCTTGATACATGATGTGATTGGGTCACATGTTGATATTTTAAGAATCAAAGAAAAGTGAAGAAACTTAAAGAAAGAATATGTTGAATCTGATCGCGTAGATGGATTTCTATCGCATAGTTTGAAGATTAGATTCTTGAGCTACTTCTTAGGAGTTATGATATATTGCTTAGGAATATATAACAACAAAGTTTTCATGTGCTTTTGCACTGCAAGGATACTTTTTCCGCAAAATTTTTAAAATAAAAGAAAATTTTTGATTTTATTTATTTTAAAATATCCTTACAATGGCATTTGTGAAAATTTTTGTTGCTTATAAGATTCCATTAAGAGCAAGAGTGGAAATATGAATTTGATTCTTTCTTTTGTGGTAGTGTCTAAATTTACCAAATAAGGAAAGATTCTCATCACCCAAGTTTCAGTTGGATCGAAACTTGGAATCATGGAAGTTGTATAGAATGATGAATGAGAACTTTCGAGCATTGGAAAATTTAAGACTAACTACTTGTTCACATGGATGTGTAAGTCAAGTAAAGGACTAAGTGTCACACCCCAAAACCGGAACGGCGGAAACGTTCTGGGGTGGATGAAGTCATGTCAAGTATCATAACATATGCAGTATAGTAATAAAAGTACAACAAACATTGCATTAATAGTAATAGTTTTACATAAGTTACATTTCATAGAGACATTAAAGTAATACATAAACTAGTATAGATGCAGCTTGGTTCTAGGCTGGCTTCACAAAAGCTCCCGAGTGTACCTGTCTATTGCTGAGCTGAGAATACAAGTTATTTTGAAAGCGAGTATCAGCATTTTTATAAATGCTGGTGAGTTCATAAGTATTTAGTGTCATTTGTGTAAGTAAGCATTTTATTCAAAATAGCTTTATAAAAAGTAGTAGTTTAGAGTCTACGGTGTATTAGAGTCCTTTCCAGAAAATCCTATATTTTCTAAATAAAAGCAGTCTTCTACCAAGACTCGACAGAGTTATGTTTTAAAAAGTAATTTTCCCTGAAATACTATCACTACCAAAATACGGTAATTGATTTTAAAGGAAGTAGGAGAATATCATTAGTAAAAACACTGGGGAAAATAACATATACCTCAGTTGAAAATACTGCTGACAAAGGCAAAAAAATCATAGACTCCAGGAGAGTATCGAATGAATGATACGCCTGGCTCAGTCTAACATAAGGAAACACAGACCCCAGACGGTATCAAATGTACGATACGGCTAGCAAGGTCTAAAACAAAGAAACACAGACCCCAGACAGTATCAAATGAAAGATATAGCTAGCAAGGTCTAAAACAAAGAAACACAGACCCCAGACAGTATCAAATGAAAGATACAGCTAGCAAGGTCTAAAACAAAGAGTGATCCTAAGAGTGTTGTTTCAGAAATACAATGTTAATTCTCGTTACCTTATGGCCATGAATTATAAGGTAAACATGGAGATACTTGTAACCATACTGATTGACACTAGAGTACTTGACGCCCTTCAAGCGTCGAAATAAATATGACATTTGTCATCCCTTGGCTTAGTAGGCTGTGGACTGTAGCTAGCAGTCGGGGTGCGGGAGTGTCAGTCCCGTATAGATCTATACACACAATGCCCGCTCTCCCTACAGGAGACTCTGGTTACCAACTTGACGACGGGGAGATTCGTGTCTTGAAGATGCATCTCGGATTTTGAATTCTATTAGAGGCGCTGGAGAAATGATATAGACTCGTGTATGAACTGACCCTTGTAAACCTTTATGTCTATACATGTATACATGATATACAATTAATGTTTAAACGACCTTCGGACAGATATTCGATACCCACCAGACTACATCCCAACGAGGAAAAGGAAATAGGGCAAACTAGCCTTCGTAAGTCCTTTAAACATTATTTATATAACTATACAAGTACAGACATGCATTTAACGACGTAGAAGCATTTAACAAAGTGGAAGCACTTAACGAAGTAGTAGCATTTAACGAAGTAGAGGCACTTAACGAAGTAGTAGCATTTAACTAAGTAGGAGCATTTAACGAAGTAGAAGCATAACGAAGTAGAGGCACTTAACGAAGTAGTAGCATTTAACTAAGTAGGAGCATTTAACGAAGTAGAAGCATAACGAAGTAAAGGCACTTAACGAAGTAGTAGCATTTAACTAAGTAGGAGCATTTAACGAAGTAGAAGCATAACGAAGTAGAGGCACTTAACGAAGTAGTAGCATTTAACTAAGTAGGAGCATTTAACGAAGTAGAAGCATAACAAAATAGAAGCATTTATCGAAGTAGTAGCATAGAAGCATGGAAGGAAACTTTGACGAAAACTTTGGAAAACCTTTACACTTAAGAAAATTGTGACTTAATATTCTTTTGTAAAATAAGCTTGAAGACCTTTGGAAATCCTTTGAGAACCTTTCATAAATAGTTTTTAATGTAATTTTGATAAACAATATAAGTAAACAAAACCTTTGTTTAAAATACTGCTGTAACTGGTTTTGAAGTAAAACATACATCGCGAGAGACACTTTGAGAAGAGATTTAAATGAGTAAATACGCTTTGGAAAACCATCTGTAGTATTATACTTGGTAAAACAACTAAAAGTGTGATAAATCCTTGTGCATGCGGGTTATTAATCCCATATGATTGATATCATAACTGGCATTTTTTAACTTGTATTACCCCCCCCCCCCCCCATAAAAGTATGTAAAAACATTTAAAAGGTTAATTCAGGGGTATGACCTCACCTGTTGTAAGCGGATCGGACGGAGATGCCGGTTGGGTGCTTGGTGTCAAGTGAAGACTTGAACACACTTAGTGACCTATTACATATGATGACATATGTTTACATTCAATTTGTTGAAAAGGGTGTTTTGCTATAATTAAGGGAGAGGAAATTATACTTCATCTCAAATCTAAAAGCTTAGATTAAGGTTTTATTTGTATTTAGTCAAGGATATATATATATATATATATATATATATATATATATATATATATATATATATATATATATATATATATATATATATATATGAATTTCAAGTTGGAATGTCTAAACATAAGGAAATTCTATATATGGGTCCATTATTTGCGTTGTAAAATTCGATTATGATTACGACATCCCTTTTCATTATTTGAATTATGAGAACTTGGCAAATTGAAATGGAAATATTATAGCAAAAGACTGGTTTAGTCTTTATGTGAGACATCATGAATTGTGTCCCATATGCTTCGGATATAGGGTCGATTACATGTGCTATATTCATCCTTTCTAAAATTTTCCAAATGCCTGGGGCATTAAGAAAGGAAAAGGTCTAGAACTGGATATGACTAAAAGGATTAAGCAATTGTTGAGGGAAATCTAAGGTTTACCAAAGATTGGTTGCTCAAGCACAGTTGGAAGTATAGTGTTAATTCTGAAGGGACCATATTGACATAATCTGTAAGGAGGCAACTCTTGTTCAGAAGTCAAAGTCAAAATGGAATATGGAGATGTTTCAAAGGTAGAAATTATTCAATCTATGTAAGATTAGGAAACTTAATGCAAGAAGGATGTTTCCAAGTACTTGATCTCCTTTGGAATGCTCTGTAATGCTTGTTGTCAAGTCTTTCTGACTTTGTGCATAATCATTACAAGAGGATCAATGCATATAAGTTTAGAATCTAACATATTTCAGTAAATGGCATGAATTTGGAATTCTTGCATTTTCAGTAAGGATTTGGGACTGTGAAATGAGAATCATTGAAGTTATGTTCAATCGATCTAGTTCACAAAGTAAAGATCATAGACAAACATAGTATGCATACTTGGTGTGTGGCATGACTAGTGTTTAGAAAACATAGTGTACATGCTTGGAGCATGGGACAACTAGTGTTTTAATTCAAGAATAAAGTTGATAGCTGAAACAGTATACAATTAATAATGTGTAATCATATGGTGATAAATAAAAGGTGTTTTATTTATATTCATAACAACTGAGACCGTATTGGATTCGATTATTATTGTGTTTCACTTTGCATGTTTTCACTTCCAGAATAACTAGGGCATTGTTCTGAATGACTAAGTTGTTCAAACCATCCACAGTCGGTCATATGTTGGAAGTAGATATGAATCAAGACTGTCATGGGTTGGCTTGTAGAGCTTTAAGTTGTTTGACAAAGTGGTGCTACAACACTCATGAGTGCTCATAAGTTCTGAGTATTGGATTCAACCCGCGCTCATTGGAATCACTTCATGGATTTTATCATGAGTGATCATGAAACGATAATATCTTATATTCTTCAAACCTAGAGATATGAGTTGTTACTATGAGCTGGTTATGCATTGATTGCACGAAAACGCATTGGTAACTCGATGTTATAAAATGTGCCTTTGTTTATGATTCAACAAGAAGTAGAACAAGCCATATGAGTCGAAGTTTATTCATTCCTTTTACCTTCAGGATAAAAGCGATATATGTGGGCCCCTCGATGATTTGGTGATGACAAATATAAGTGCTCGGTCGGGCTTGGACTGATTTGATTTGTTCAATTAGTCAGTCGTCATAAATCAAAAATCGGGAAACAACAAATGGATAGAGAGAATGATTATAATCCATGTCTCAGTCCAAATGATATCTAGAATGGAGGAATATGTGATCCCTTATCTAATGGACAAGTCATTGATAAAGGTCAGAGATCATCGGCAAGGTCAGAGTTTGACAGAAGCTTTTGAGAGCTACGATTGCCAGTCGGTTCTTGAAGTCATACTTGCAATAATAGTTTTAGACTTATCCAAGTGGGAGACTATTGGATTAATTTCGAAGTCCATAACTATAATTGGTAAGACTTGACCTGACCCGGCATGGTCCATTTGGGTTGCATGGCATCATGCATTTGGATAGACTATAATGAGAGAAATAACACTTAAGGTATGTTAATATATTATAAGTTCTAACATATTAATAAGATTATTTAATTAGTATTGATCAAGAATTAATCTAGGATTAATTAAGTGATCAAAAGAACACTAATTAAATATATGGGTTGATTGTGTAAATCATCCATACTTGTATAGTGGGCTAAGACTCCATGGATTATATAGTTAGGCTAAAACCCATAGGATGCTTCATGGTGTATTTGAACCCATGGATCCAAGGAAATGGAAAGCCATGACAATTAGGGTTTAACCTAATTGTGACACTATATAAAGATCTTATTGGTAACAAAATCGGTGACTAGAATATGTATGGAAAAGGGCTAGCCGATTTCATGAAGTGTAGATTTCTCTCTAATCTATTCCAAGTGTATTTAGTGTTGTGTGAAACATTTGAGGTGTCACACTTGGGGCACTAGGCACTCAAGCTTCATGAAGACATTCTACATCAAAGAGGTTTGTAATTCTAACTAGATATATTCATATGAATCAATGTTATTATGCTATTAGGATGAATACCTTGGAAAGTTCATATTTGCATGTATAATAGAGAAAACATAGATCCAATGTATTTAGGTTTGCTTGTACACTTAGGAAGTGTTAGAATGCTCAAAACCCAACAATAATAGGCATACAAGGACCCCTTCCTAGATCCTTAGCCCTAATCTAGTATGTAGTTCTCATAATCATATCATATCATAACATAACATGCAGTGGCGGAGCCAGAATCAAAGTAAAGGGGTATCCAAATTTTATTTTTGGGGTAACCCAATATTTTTTCCAGAGTACTTGGGTTTCCCCGGTTCAATTTCGGTTTTAAACCCAAACCTTAATTGAATTCTTAACTAACCTCAAGTCTTGCTATTTAAACATGAAGTTGAAGTATATTTTGATACTTGAATCAATGTGGGATTCAAAGTAGATATCAAATGAAGTATGAGGATAACAGGCTTATATAATAGACAAAAATGCTTGAGTTTACATATGTTTTGCAATGTAGGATAGAATATCTATAAAACAAAGTTAAACAAATTAAGAATACGCAAGGAGCAAGAATTGAACTTGAGAGCTTTACTTTGAAAAGGCAACGCCTTAACCAATAGCTCTACTATTTGTTTGTGTTTATAAATGAAGGCATCCATATATATATATATATCTATATATATATATATATATATATATATATATATATATATATATAAATATATATATATATATATATATATATATATATATATATATATATATATATTATACCGAAAAAAATGAATAATCCGTAAACAAAAATTACACTACCGAAAAAAATTTGAGGGGTATCCCGGGCTACCCCGGGATCCCCTTGGATTCGCCTATGACCACATAGCATAAAGTATTATCCTACCCTCTAGGATATCTAACTAACAGGTCATACTAGCATACCATAACCAATAACAATTCGAAGGGACATCCTTGGTGCCTTAGACCCTTGAGTACAGTGAGGAAAACTCACCTGACTAGTAGTGCCGAAATGCTGAACTTCTAACCATTGCCTCACTGAAAATCTTGAACTGACACACATGATAAATACTAGGTTATTACCCGACATTACTCCATTGACTAAGTGTCCATAAAATTCATAAAGTGCATTCCTTTTTGTTGGGCCAAGGCCCAACACCAAGTCCTTATCTTGAAGGTCCATACACTAAATTCCTTTATTGGCCCGATTTACCAAATTGGTACCAACCTCCTTATTGGTCCTATCTCCATGATCCACTAACATAACCTGGCCCAAAATATGCTATTTGCAGAGTCCAACAAGGCCCAAATCTATTTAGCCCACAAATCCTTAGCCCATATGACAACAGCCCAATCAGAGAGCATACGCGGTGCGTATCTCTCTGGTTATGCTAGGGGTAATATCGTTCTACGCTTACTGCCATCGGGAGAGCTGACCCCGTATGCTGGGCATACAGAACTTACGTTGACCATACCGGGGGGGGGGGGGGGGTTTACTAAAATCCTAATCAATACTTAATGGCTTAAACACTTAACCCCATATCCCAGATGCATCGACCAAATACGCCTTGGGACCGTAAAGTTCAGTACTTTATCACCTTGGACATCCAGAAAGTCCTTAACTCATGGTCTTAACCCATTAAGACCTTCTTACTTCATGAATGGGACAAGTCTAGCCTCTAGGAACTGATTTTTATCACTTAAGACCTCTCCTAAGGTCTGAAAGGACAGGTTATTTCATCTAAGACATCATATGCATTTTCTTGGGACTCTTGGGACATTTAGACCCCATAAGGTTAAATGTCTAGATCTATAAACAAGCAAGCACAAAGTTTCAGTCTTTTTACCTTCTGGAGCTTTAATGGCACAACACAACTTCAGATCTATAGCCTTGCTCTCCTCTTCTAGCTCCTTGGAGCAATGTCTTCACGTCCAAGGTCCAAAATGCACACTAACTCACACTTCTTCACACACTCTAGGGTTTGGGACGTTTTCTGAGGGATGGAGGCTGAGGATGAGAAAAGGAATGAGCCATAAGGGTGTTTATATAGTCCTCAACACCGGATATTAGGGTTTTCATCGGACATAAGTACGCCCGGTGTACTAGGGAGCGCCTAGTACACTTAGCGTACCCTTATGTACGCTCAACGTACTACTTCTAGTCTCAAAGTTGCAACTTTAGTCCTTATACTTCTGATGACCCAACACCACTGACTCCAGGGACCAAAAATGACAACTAATAAAGGAAGAAGGGCTTTCAAGATATACCTGCAAGGTTTGGGGCGTTACAACTCTCCCCCACGTGACCTAGACTATTTCCCTGAAGTCGGATGCAGCGAAGAGATCCGGGTAGTGATTTCTCATTTCGGACTCTGGCTCCCTAGTCCACTCAGATCCTCTCCGATGCTCCCATTGTACCTTTACCAAAGGTACTTCCTTGCTTCGTAGGATCTTCATCTTCCTATCAAGAATGACCACCGGTCTCTCCACGTAATTCAAGTGTTCATCGACCTGAATGTCATCCAACGAAACTATCGCATCCTCATCCAGGATGCAATTCCGCAATTGTGAGAAGTTAAAAGTGTTGTGGATCTGAATCAACTCCTCCGGGAGCTCCAAACTATATGCCACCTTACCAACCATGGCAATAACCCTGAATGGCCCAATGAAGCGGGGACCCAATTTCCCCCTCTTCTTGAAGCGGATGACACCCTTCCAGGGTGAAACCTTCAGGAGTATCATATCACCGACCTGAAATTCCAACTCAGATCGGCGCCGGTCGGTGTAGCTCTTCTGCCGGCTCTGTGTGGTCTGTAGCCGCTGTCTAATGTGTTGAATCCTCTTAGTAGTCTGCAGAACCACCTTGGTTCGACCCATCACCCTATGACCAACTTCACCCCAACAAATGGGGGGGGGGGGGCGACATCTCCATCCATATAACAGCTCAAAGGGTGGGGCACCTATGCTGGAGTGGAAGCTATTGTTGTAGGAAAACTCTGCAAGTGGTAGGTAGGAGTCCCAACTCCCACCGAAGTCAATAATGCAAGCCCTCAACATATCCTCGAGAGTCTGTATTGTCTGCTCACTCTGGCTGTCAGTCTGTGGATGATAGGCTGTGTTGAAGTGCAGCCGCGTGCCCAGCTCCTCGTGGAACTTTTTCCAGAAACGGGAGGTGAATCGAACATCACGATCAGAAATGATAGAAACTAGTACCCCATGGCGAGCAACGATCTCATGGATATATACCTTGGCTAACTTATCTGCTGACCCCGTATAGCTAAAAAGTGGGCACTCTTGGTCAATCGATCCACGATGACCCAGATAGCATCGAAACCCCTGGCCGTCCTCGAAAACTTGGTGATGAAATCCATCGTCATCTGCTCCTATTTCCACATGGGAACCTCCAGAGGCTGCAACCTGCCATGCGGCCTCGAATGCTTGGCCTTGACCATGTTGCAGGTCAAGCGCCTCTCAACATACCATGCGATGTCTCACTTCATACATGGCCACCAATAACTCAACCGTAAATCTCGATACATTTTGGTGGCTCCCGGGTGAGTGGAGAAACGAGACTTATGAGCCTCCTCCAGAACAACCTATCTGACCCCGCCGGACATCGGAACCCAGACCCGCCCGCAACAGGTCAACAGACCATGACTATCCTGCACGAACCGGGTGTTCTCACCTTTAATCCTTTCTAGCTTCCAATTTTCCTGGCGCATGCGTACTGCCTGAGCTTCCCTGATCAGACTCACAAGTGGGGAATCCACTAATATCCTCATACACGTCACCGCAGAAAAAGGTTGATTTGCGGCTCAAAGCGTCCACAACCATGTTTGCTTTACCCGGGTGGTAAAGGATCTCACAATCATAGTCCTTAACTACATCTAGCCACATGCGCTGCCTCATATTCAGATTGGGCTGATCCATAATGTGTCTCAAACTCTTGTGGTCTGTGTATAAGCTATAGTGAACCCCATAAAGGTAATGCCTCCAGATCCTACCACTGCTCCCAACTCTAAATCATGAGTAAGGCATCTCGTCTCATTCGGCTTTAACTGTCGCCAGGCATACGCTATAACCCGACCCCTCTGCATAAGAACGGCTCCCATTCCTGTGATGGATGAATCATAGAAGACCACAAAATCCTCCACTCCCTCCGAGAGGGTCAAGACTAGAGCCTCGCATAATCGCTGTCGGATGGTCTCAAATGCCCTTTGATGCTCGGGGAAACACCGAAAATCAACCCCCTTCCTCGTTAGATGAGTGAGGGGTACTACAATCTTGGAGAAATCTCGAATGAATCTCTGGTAGTACCCTACTAAACCCAATAAACTCCTGGTTGATGAGGTGTCCAAGGAACTGGACATCTCGTAACCAAAACTCACATTTCGAGAACTTGGCATACAACCGTTCTCGTCGCAGAACTCCAAACGATTCCCTGTGGTGTTCCTTGTGCTGCTCTCGGGTCTTGGAATTTACCGAGATATCATCAATAAACACAATGACCAAACGATCTAGCATCGGTCTGCAGACCCAATTCATCAGATCCACAAACACTACTGGAGCATTTGTGAGTCCAAATGGTATCACCACGAACTCGTAATGACCATAACGAGTTCGAAACGCGGTCTTCTCCACGTCCTCCTCTCTGACCTGGACCTGATGATACACTGATCTCAAATCAATCTTGGAAAACCAAGATGCACCCTGCAACTGATCAAATAAATCGTTTATCCTCGGCAGTGGATAACGGTTCTTCACCGTTAACTTGTTCAACTCCCTATAATCAATGCACATCCGGTGCGTACCATCCTTCTTCCCGACGAAGAGGATCAGTGCTCCCCATGGAGAACTGCTCGGACGAATGAACTGCTTGCCTAGCAGTTCCTACAACTGAGACGACAGCTCCTGCATCTCACGTGGCGTGAAACGGTATGGAGCCTTGGCAATAGGAGCCGCACCTAGCACCAGGTTGATCCGGAACTCCACCTGTCACTTCGGAGGTATCCCTGGCAACTCCTCCGGAAACACATCAGCAAACTCTCAAACCACTGGAACCTCTGATACTGAATTCTGATCCCTGACATGCGTATCCATCACGTATGCTAGATAACCTGCACACCCATGCTGAATATACTACCGAGCCCTAGCGGCTGAACAAAATCCTGACCCCACTCTGTGCCCTCGCCATAAATAACCAATTCTCCCCCACTTGGAGTTCGAACCACTACCCGATGGCCCTCACAATCAATCATGGCACCGAACTAGCTGAGCCAATCCATTCCCATAATCACGCATACATCCCTCATGGGAATCGAAATCAAATCTATCGGGAAGGATATCCAAAAGATTTCCACGTCACATCCTCGGTAAACTGAAGCAGCATAAATCCTATGTTCGTTAGCGATAGGGACTCGCAATGGACACTCTAGCTCGCCTAAAGGCACTCTGAACTCCCTACTGAATGTCTAAGATATGAAAGATCGACTTGCCCCAGAGTCGAATAAGACTAATGTAGGCAAGGAGTTTACCAAGAACGTACCTATTCATAGGTACTACAGATAAGCATAAAACAGATATAATAAATGAGATAAAGGATAGAAACATACCAGCAACCACATCCGGTGCTGCCTTGGCCTCCTCAGCTGTAAGCTGGAAAGCACGCCCCTGAGCCTTCGTAGGCTCCACCCTAACTGGCCTCCCATCTGTGATCCTCAAGGTAGCCGGCGCTGGAGCCTGAGCCTGCCAGGCAGCTAACAAAGGACACTGAGCCTTAATATGGCCCACCTGCTCACAATGATAACAAAGTCTGACCCTGGAAGTCGTAGTCTGCTGCCTGCAATCCCTGACCAGATGGCCCTGCTTTCCATAACGGTGGCACCCATTCCCTGCTCGGCATGTCCCTGAATGACCCGTCCCACACTTACCATAAGTGCGGCCTGGCTGTCCCCCAATCCTGGCATCAGTGGTCTTAGGCCGCTTCGGCACCGAATGTGACTGTACCGGGGCCCGCTGCTGCTCCCTCAGCTGCAGCTCAATCTCCAACTCACGCCGCCTAGCGACCTCCTGTAGGTCCAGGAGTGTATCACATCTCTGAGTGGTGACAAACTGACGAATGTTAGTCTTGAGAATGCCCAGATAACACATCATCTGAGCCTGCTCTGAGGCAAACTCTGGGCAAAACATCGCCCTCTTTGTAAACATGCGAGTGATCTCCGTCACCGACTCAGTACCCTTCTTCAGATCTAAGAACTACTGTGACAACCACTCATGCTCGACCCGCGGAATGTAGCGAGCGAGGAACATATCCTTAAACTCCTCCCAAGTAACCACAACTATCTAATCATCCATGTATGACCCAGTCACCAACCTCCACTAATCCTTTGCCCCGGCCCGCAATAGGTTCAGGGCACACCTGACCTTTGGTCAGTAGGACACGAGCATGTGAAGAAACACCCCTCCACATCAGACAGCCACCTCATAGTTATGATAGGATCCTGAACACCATCAAATGTCGGGGGCTTCGTGTCATTGAAGTCCCGGTACTGGAAGCCTCGACTGGCTCCTCCCCCCTCCTGTCGCTGTTACAGCCGTGGTAGCTGCAACGGATGCTGTCTCAGCAAGGGCTGCATATCTGTCATCAAAGTACTCCCACATAGCAGACTTAATAGTCCCAAATAACTCTGGAATCTGACCCCGGACAATGGTTCCTCCTAGTCGATAATCTTAGGCACCGTTGGGGCCTCCTGGTCACCCTGTCCTGATCCCGATCCGGATCCAGTCACGAAATGCCTCGTAACCACCATACTGAAATATAAACAGGAAGATATCAGACAATCTGCATAAATACCCCGAGAACCAACTCCCTACAAAACCTTAGGGGTTGCAACTTCCTTGCTGCGCGTATGGGTCCTGTGGTTTCATTAGTACGTGCCCAATACTACCTTCCACACCTACCCATATTTTCCTCAAGTATCATCACAACACCCTAACACTATACACTCACATGGTGACCGCTCAACCTCACTCCCCGAGGAAGGATAACTATCTTACAACTGACCTACTGGCCTCACAAAACCCACCCATGAAACTTCTGTTGGATTAGTGTCTAAGGCTGTAACTATATTTGGTAAGTACTTGACCCGGTTGTGCAATGTCCTTTTGGGTTGCCTTCACCATAGTAACTTGACAGGATGATTTGTTAAGAGAGAAGAGATATTATTGTTAATATATTATGAGAATAATATATTAAAGGAATAATAATGTTATTTGATTAATATAAGTCATATATTAATTGAGAAATAATTTGGTGACTTAAAGAGGTTAATTGAATAAAGGGGCATAAACTGTCAAATGTGTGATAGTTGTGTTTTGGGCTATGTATCCTTATGGATATAAGGGTGGACGGATTTTAGGGTTAGGAGACCTTAAAATCCTCCAAGCCTAATATCTAGGAGGATCTTTGGATTGCTTAGGGCCTAAGTTATTCAATTAGGGTTAAGGGTGAAACCCTAGTAGCTCATAGTATAAATAGATCCCTTGGGTGAGGGAAATCGGCATTTATGCAAGACAAGAAACCCTAGAGCCGATTTCTCACCCTCCTCTCTCTCTCTCTCATCATCATCCTCTTGCTTTTTGGTGTTTGTAAGCCATTAAAGGAGTGACAATTGTGACTCTAAGCTCCAAGAAGAAGAAGTATCAAGCAAGTAACTCAAGGTATTGTTCTAGATCCGATTTCATATGATAAGATTCAATTGTTTACATTAGATCTAGAATTGTAAGTCTTGGATACAATGCATGTTCAATTAGAGAAACCTAGATCCAAGCATTAGGGTTTGCATGTGCACATAGGAAAGTTCTTATGGCTCAAACCCATCAGTGGTATCAGAGCTTTGATTGATTTCTATTGAATTGATGCATTGGTTGATTGCTTGTTGCCTAAAAAATTCAATTTTTGAGATTGTGTCTGATGAACTCGGCGAGTTCCTCTGTGGACTCGGCGAGTAGCTCTAACTCGGCGAGTCCATAGTGGAACTCGGCGAGTTCGAGCGTCAGAAGGAGGTAGTTTCGGGATTTCTTGCTGTTTTACTTGAGGATACTCGCCTTAACTGTTTTGGGTCATTAAAATCCGATTTTAATCAAATATATGAGTATATTCTTTACCAAACAAAAGATAATTACCAATTAGTTGAATAATAATTTCCTTATATGATAATAATTGATTATTTGAATTGAATTGGTGAATTGTCTTGCAAGTAATATTGAATAAGATCAAATTGAGATAATCTAATTAGTTGATTTATATTATTTGATATTTGATCCTTATGTTTTGAAAAGTTTAAAACTTGTCCTCAAGTTTTGAAATTTAAGTTTTGTGATTAAAAGTTTAATTTGAATAATTTAAATTTCAAACCCTAGAATTTTACAAGTTTAAAATTCAACACTATACTAATATATTATTACAAGCTTAATATATATACATATGATTAAAAATGCTAGTCTTACTGTTAGTAGGCCTCATTCACGAAGCCAGTCTATAACGTGGGTATAAGGTTGCTGCCTATAAAATGGCGCTTAATGGGTGTACACTCACACCCACCGCTTGCTTGACTGGTGGAGGGTCGTTAGCCGAACGGGTAGGATAGGGCAAACCTCTTCTCATTAATAAGTATAATGAATCTATATAAAGTAACTAAACGTGTTTCATAAAAAATCCCAATCTTAGTTACTTTAGGAAAAGTGAATTAATCCAATCCCATGAAATTACGCTTTGCACCCTTGTCAAGAAGTTAGTGGAGCGTGTGTGGTTAACCGGCACACTAATTGGTTCTAAGCAAAGGTGGAAAAGGGTGATTCATTGTTTGTCATAGTTTGGTGGAGTGTGTGTGGTTTACCGGCACATCGAATAGGTGATTGTAACAATGAAGGCACCATGTAGATTTGCATGGTTATTCACACCCACTTTGTGATCCTCGGCATCCCAGTCACAAACTAGAGGGGCATATCGAGATTTAAACATGCCATTGAAAGGTTCAATGAATCTCAAAGAAATCTAGGAATTCTCAATACATTGAAAACTTAAGCTTATGTTTTTCATGGTGAAGAATTAGTGAATCGTCATTCACTTACCTCCAAATTATTTGCATGTTGGATCACGGTATGCCTTTTCTAATGTGTAAATAATGTTGTTGGGTCCTAGCCCTAAAATTTCATTTTGGGTGTTAATTAGGGACTTAATTCTCATTAACTTTTTTCCTTTCTATTTGTTGATGTCTAACGCAAACAACGCTGCTGCTAGCTCATTCACGCTAATGAGCTTTTGTCAAAAAGTGACTTTTGATGGATCGAACTTTAGTGAATGGATAAGATACATTCGCATGATTGCGCATTACGAGGACAAAGAGTATGTTCTCGATGAGAAGCTCGAGAAGATCAATCCAGAAAATGCTACTCCCGAAGAAATAGTTGTTTTTGAGACCCATGAGCGTGATGCAATGAAAGTCCATCGCACCATGATAGCCACAATGAACTCTTAATTTCAGAAGTCCTATGAGGACATGTATCCTTATGAGATGTATATAGACTTGATGGAGAGATATCACCAAAGTGCGAGGCAAGAGCGCTATGAGATCATAACGAATATGATCACTGCTAAACTGGGAAGTGGAGAGTCTCTAACCGTGCACTTGCAAAAGATGCAAAGGTATGCTGATCGTCTTCGCAGGTTGAATATCAACGTTGGGGAAGATTTGGCTATCGACATTTTTCTTCACTCCTTGCCTTCATGCTACAACCAATTTAGGAATACCTACCACAAGAACAAGGAAGAGCTCACCCTAAGCAAACTCCAAGGACTCCTAAGGACTGTTGAGAGCAACCTCAAGGACAAGTTTGTTGCAACAACTCCCAATCCACCTGTTGCTCCTGTTTTGGCTATTGGGCACGGAAGGGGCAAGAAGATGAAAGGCTTCTTCGAAGAACCACCGCCAGGGAAAGTCCCAAGATGGTTCCTCTTCTATTGGGACCAAGGTTGATCCTGCTAAGCCCAACCCAAACCCAAAGGAGGCAGAGTGCCATCATTGCCACAAAATAAGACATTGGAAGAGAAGCTGCCCAGAATATCTGCAAGCCATCAAGGATGGGAAGATCAAGCCATCTTTCGCAGGTATTTACACAATTAAATCTAATGATTCATCTCATGCTATTTCTTGGGTTCTTGATACAGGGTGTGGTTACCACATTTGTTTTGATTTGCAGGGACTAGGAAGAAATAGGGATGTGGTGCTTGGAAGAATAAATCTAATCATGGGAAACAGAAGATCGTCGCCTGTTACCAAGATTGGAGTGTATTCTTTAGTGCTTAGTAATGGATTGAATTTAGATTTAAACAATTGTTGCTTCTCGCCATATATGGCAAGAAACATCATTTCTTTTCATGGTTTATTTAGATAAGGTTTTAGATATTCGTTTAATAATGAGAATGGTTTGATTTATGCTTATCTAAATGGTGCTTTATAGTTTGAAGCAATGCCTTGTAATGGAATTTATGAAACTTTTATGGTTGTAGATAACCTAGGAAATGATGTGTTGTGTATGGATTCTTCCAATAGTATGGATAAAGCATCCTTGTGGCATTGTCGTCTTGGACATGTCAACAAGAAGCGCAAAGCCCAACTCCAAAAGGATGGAGTGTTGGAGTCATTCGACCTTAGGGAAGATGACACGTGCGAATCTTGTTTACTAGGAAAGATGACCAAATCACCCTTCACTGGCACTTGTGAGAGGGGTGAGGGTTTATTGGATCTCATACACACCAACGTGCGTGGGCCCTTTAGATCCACCGATGATTATAGTAGATCTAGGTATATTTACTTAATCAAGCACAAGTCATAAACGTTTGAAAAGTTCAAAGAGTTCAAACATGAAGTGGAGAAGCAATTGGGCAAGAAAATCAAGATGCTTCGATCCGATCGAGGAGCAGAGTACCTAAGTCTTGAATTCCACGACTATCTCAAGGAATGCGGAATAGTTTCGCAACTGGCACCACCTAGGACACCACGGTTGAATGGTATGGCAGAAAGGCGTAATTGACCCCTGTTAGACATGGTTCGTTCTATGATAAGCCGTGCTTCACTACCTATCTCATTCTGGGGGTATGCCTTAGAGACAGCCGCCCATATCCTTAACCAAGTCCCTACAAAGAAGGTTGCCAAAACACCTCACGAGATGTGGACATGGAAAGCTCCCTTGTTGGCACATATCAAGGTTTGGGGCTGTGAAGTTTTCGTAAGACGAGAAACTCATGACAAGCTCGAACCTCGTAGTGAGCGATGTATTTTCATCGGCTACCCGCAGAAATCCTTTGGACATCTCTTTTGTAGATCGAGTGACAATGTTGTCTTCATTGCGAGGAGAGGGGTTTTCCGAGTGCAAGAACTCATAAGCCAAGGGGATAGTGGGAGGCAAATCGATCTTGAATAGATTCAATAGTCGAGCAATGAAGGAACCTCTAATGTCGGCGCTCAACCCAAGGAGGAAACTCCGGTTGAACCATTTGACGAGTCCTTACCTCTTAGATGTTCCGAAAGAGTTAGAATTCAACCCCAGTTTTATGGCATTCATATTACTACCGAAGGGGACCTGTATATTAGTGATGGTACACTAATAAATCTAGATGAACCTAATAGCTATAAGGAAGCCATGGCAGGCCCAGAGTCTGCAAAAATGGAGAGAGGCGATGGACAACGAGATTCAGTCCATGTATGACAACCAAGTTTGGAATTTGGTTGACAATATGCCCAGACGTAAGACAGTTGGGTGCAAATGGATATTCAAGAAGAAGACCGACGTGGATGGGAATGTGCACACGTATAAGGCACGATTGGTGGCGAAGGGCTTTACTCAAACTCCCGAAGTTGACTATGATGAGACCTTCTAACCAGTTGCTAAGATAAAGTCTATTAGGGTGATGCTAGCCATTGCTGCATTTCATGATTATGAGATATGGCAGATGGATGTCAAGACCGCTTTCCTTAATGGGAAGTTGGCTGAGAATGTTTACATGGCTCAGCCAGAAGGTTTTGTCAATCCAAAGCATCCGAATAGAGTGTGCAAGCTTGAGAAGTCCATTTATGGACTTAAGCAAGCATCTCGCAGATGGAATCTTTGCTTCGATGAGAAAGTCAAAGAGTTTGGATTTGTACAAAGTGAAGATGAATCATGTGTATATGTCGAGGACAGTGGGAGTATAGTTAGCTTCCTCATTTTGTATGTCGATGACATACTGCTCATAGGAAACGACGTCCCGACTTTGCAGGAGGTTAAGTCCTGGCTCGGGAAGTACTTCGCTATGAAGGACCTCGGAGAGGCTTCCTATATTTTGGTAATAAGGATAGTGAGAGAACGAAGTAAGAGACTAATAGGACTTAGTCAGAATACTTACTTGTATAAAGTACTAAAACGTTTTAGTATGGAAAACTCGAAGAAGGGAGAACTACCGATACAGAGTAATGCAAAATTGAGTAAGACTCAAAGTTCGAATACAGAAGTCGAGATAGTTGAGATGAGCCGAGTACCCTACGCTTCCGCGGTTGGCTCAATCATGTACGCTATCACTTGTACTCGGCCTGATGTGACCTTTGCTTTGAGCATGGTCAGTAGATATCAAGGGACCCTGGCAGAGCTCATTGTATTGCGGTAAAGAATATACTTAAGTACCTTCGGAGGACCAAGGAATGGTTTTTAGTCCTCGGAGGGAGTGATGACTTAAAGGTGCGAGGGTATAGTGATGCCAGCTTCCAGACCGACAGGGACAACTACCGTTCGCAGTCGGGCTGGGTCTTTACCCTTAATGGAGGAGCAGTGACTTGGAAAAGTTCCAAATAAGAAATCGTAGCTAATTCAACGTGCAAATCAGAGTACATTGCTGCGAGCGAAGCGTCAAAGGAGGCGATGTGGTTGAAGAACTTCATTGGTGATCTTGGAGTTGTGCCTACCATAAAGGAGCCTATGGAAATTTTCTGTGATAATGAAGGAGCGGTTGCCTTGACCAAGGAACCGAGGGATCATGGTAGATCTCGGCATATCGACAGAAAATATCACTTTATTAGACATCGAGTAGAAGAAGGACACCTCGTAGTAAAGAAGGTATCGTCAAAGGATAACCCAACAGATATGCTTACGAAGGGACTGAGTAGGGTTAAGCATTTGCAGCACGCTAGGAGCATTGGGCTGAAAGACGATATTAGTTTACATTAGATAGTTTTAGAAACATGTAATAGATAAATGTAATTAACATTTGATGATTAAATAAAGGAGTATTATTTATAAGTAAAGCTACTGTCTTATATTAATTGTTTAACTATTGTTTCACTTTGCCTGTTTTGAATTCCTGAATAATTGAGTCATTAAGAATAATCGAATTATTCGAAGGGTCCACAATCGTTCATATGTTGGAAGTAGGTATGAATGAAGATTGTCATGAATTAGTGTGTAGATTGTCTAAAAGGTATTAGACATAGAAAAGGTTTGTTGTAACGTTCATGAGTGCTTATGAACAATTTTTCAGCATTGGAATAAACCTGCGCTTGCTGGAATCACTTTATGGAATGTGACGCAAGTGATCGCAAGACGATAATATCATATGGTCTTAAAACCAAGATATATGGTTTATTGTTTATTAATTGGTTGTGCATTGACAATGCGAAACCGCATCAGTAAATTGATGTCATAAAACGCATTGTTGTGTATGATTGATTAGTAAATAATAAATCCATATAAGTCAAAGTTTATTCGTTACTTTTATCCTAAAAGGGTGAAAGCGATATCAGGGCCCCTCGATGATTTGATTTGACTTATGTGTCGGGCCCGGTCAGGACTAAATTGATCTGTTCAATTAAGTTCTATGTCAAATGAATCTGAGATTGAGAAACCAATTGCTAGACAATAAGTTCCACGAGATTGTCCGCACAATATCAAAACAAAGGACTGTACGATCCCTTATCTAAAGGACAAGATACTTATAAGATCAAAGTTTGATAACGTCTTTGAGAGCTACGATTGCTAATCAGATTGTGTTTGCATATATAGTTACTAGACTTATCCAAGTGGGAGATTGTTGGATAAGTGTCTAAGGCTGTAACTATATTTGGTAAGTACTTGACCCGGTTATGCATGGTCCTTTTGGGTTGCCTTCACCATAGCAACTTGACAGGATGATTTGTTAAGAGAGAAGAATTATTATTGTTAATATATTATGAGAATAATATATTAAAGGAATAATAATGTTATTTGATTAATATAAGTCATATATTAATTGAGAATTAATTTGGTGACTTAAAGAGGTTAATTGAATAAAGGGGCATAAACTGTCAAATGTGTGATAGTTGTGTTTTGGGCTATGTATCCTTATGGATATAAGGATGGACGGATTTTAGGGTTGGGAGACCTTAAAATCGTCCAAGCCTAATATCTAGGAGGATCTTTGGATTGTTTAGGTCCTAAGTTATCCAGTTAAGGTTAAGGGTGAAACCCTAGTAGCTCATAGTATAAATAGATCCCTTGGGTGAGGGAAATCGGCATTCATGCAAGACAAGAAACCCTAGAGCCTATTTCTCACCCTCCTCTCTCTCAACATCATCCTCTTGCTAGTTGGTGTTTGTAAGCCATTAGAGGAGTGACAATTGTGACTCTAAGTTCCAAGAAGAAGAAGTATCAAGCAAGTAACTCAAGGTATTGTTCTATATCTGATTTCATATGATAAGATTCAATTGTTTACATTAGATCTAGAATTGTAAGTCTTGGATACAATGCATGTTCAATTAGAGAAAACTAGATCCAAGCATTAGGGTTTGTATGTGCACATAGGAAAGTTCTTATGGCTCAAACCCATGAACTTCCACCAACCCTGCAGCACTAGTGTATGCTAGGCATACATAAAACTAAACCTCATAGACTTTCGAATATCCAACCCTACCCTAAGCTCCCAATCTAACAAGAACAGAACATAAGGCCAAATCAAACATTCTCAGGCTATAAGATCTTCATTATGTATAATTGTGATGCATACACTAAACAACTACAATAATTATGTCAATATCATATAAAGGGAACCCTAGGCTAGCATGCATCATGTAATCAAGCAATTCTATCATGCAATTCCTGAAAATCTCTAGCTTAACACTAGCATGCTCTTCTAACATATTACGCAATCAATATATGTATGGTATTTTGGGGTCTACTTACTGGCTCCGGCTGATCGTACACTCTGCATCCTCCTTTACTTATTTTGAAAATCATTTTAAAAATAAATCATTTTGAAAATATTTATTTGATTTGAGACTGGATGCACATGAATGTCCGTAAAATTCATTCAAACCAAGGCTCTGATACCAACTTGTAACACCCATAAAATTTAAATAAATTTTTAACTTTTCAAAACATTCAAAATCCAAGAGTTATTACAAATCTTTGTTTTTAGAATAGTCTTTATCATAGTTTCCAAGAAATCTAAACAAAATGTGAGGAGATGTACGATCACGCCTTTGCCTTGCCATGATCCCCTGATGTACCTGAAACAATAAACTGAAACTGTAAGCCCGAAAGCTTAGTGAGTTCCCCCAAAATACCCATACTCACACAATACAAATATAACCATAAACAGCATACTATGGGTTCAATCAACCATTAGGTTGGAATACCCCCGGCCTTCAACCATTCGATTGGAATGCCAACATACTATAGGTCCAATCATCCTCAGGATGGAATACCCCAGGCCCACAACCAACAGGTTGGAATGCCCAAATACTATGAGTCCAGTCATCCTCGGGATGGAATATTCCTGAACCACAACCAACAGGTTGGAATGCTCAGGTCTGTTGGCTTTCGCACAAAGCAGATAAGCCTCAACCAATAAACAATCATGTGTACATATAACAGATAATCACACAACAGTCTATAGACAACAAACTGATCTACCGGATGATACCACATAGCATATAATATTATCCTACCCTCTAGGATATCTAACTAACATAACATAACCAATAACAATTCAAAGGGCCATCCTTGGTGCCTTAGACCCTTGAGTATAGTGAGGAAAACTCACCTGACTAGTAGTGCCGAAATGTTGAACTTCTAACCGCTGCCTCATGGGAAATCCCGAACTGACACACATAATAAATACTAGGTTATTACCCGACATTACTCCCTTGACTAAGTGTCGATATAATTCATAAAGTCCATTCCTTTTTGTTGGGCCAAGGCCCAACACCAACTCCTTATCTTAAGGGTCCATACACTAAAGTCCTTTATTGGCCCAATTTACCAAATTGGGCCCAACCTCCTTATTGGCCCGATCTCCATGATCCACTAACATAACCTGGCCCAAAATATTCTATGTGCAGAGTCCAACAAGGCCCAAATCTATTTAGCCCACAAACCCTAAGCTCATATGACCAGAGCCTAATCAGAGAGCGTACGCGGGGCATACCTCTCTGGTTACACTGGGCGTAATGCCGTTCTACGCTAACTGCCATTGGGATAGCTGACCCCGTACGTTGGGCGTACAGAACTTACGATGGGCATACGCGGGGGTTTTACTAAAATCCTAATAAGTACATAATGGCTTAAGCACTTAAGCGCATATCCTAGATCCATCGACCAAATACGCCTAGGGACCATAAAGTTCGGGACTTTATCATCTTGGACGTCCAAAAAGTCCTTAACTCATGGTCTTAACCCATTAAGACCTTCTTACTTCATGCATTGGACAAGTCTAGCCTTTGGGAACTGATTTTTATCACTTAGGACCTCTCCTAAGGTCTGAAAGGACAACTTATTTCGTCTAAGACATCACATGCATCTTCTTGGGACTCTTGGGACAATAAGACCCCATAAGGTTAAATGTCTAGATCTACAAACAAGCAAGCACATAGTTTCAATCTTTTTACCTTCTGGAGCTTTAATGGCACACCACAACATCAGATCTATAGCCTTGCTCTCCTCTTCTAGCTCCTTGGAGCAATGTCTTCACTTCCAAGGTCCAAAATGCATACTAACTCACACTTCTTCACACACTCTAGGGTTTGGGATGTTTTCTGAGGGATGGAGGCTGAGGATGAGCAAATGAATGAGCCATAAGGGTGTTTATATAGTCCTCAACACCGGATATTAGGGTTTTCATCGGACATAAGTACACCCAGCGTACTAGGGCGTGCCTAGTACGCTCAGCGTACTACTTCTAGTCCCAAAGTTGCAACTTTAGTCCTGATACTTCTCGTGACCCAACATTACTAACTCCAGGGACCAAAAATGACAACTAATAAAGGAAGAAGGGCTTTCAAGATATACCTACAAGGTTCGGGGTGTTACATCCCTGAGCTCAAGGTACTCAAAGGCTTCTTCTCTAACCTCTCCTTCTCTTCTTCAATGCTTTTCTTCACCAAAAAGAGCTCAAAAAGGCCAAACACACACAACAATGGAGTATGAGGCGTATTAGGGTTTTCTGAGGGTGAGGGGGCTGGTAGGAAGGTCAGGGGTGGCTATAATAGGGTATTTATATGTCTTAAACCCTAAAAATTAAGGTTTGGTATCTGCTTACGTAGGCTGCGCGTATTCCTGGTACGCTGCGCGTACGTGCGCGGGCCCCCCGTATCCGATGCATGCCTCTACGCCCCCACGTACGCCAAGGCTACACCCAACATACGCCTTATGGGAGGCCCAATTCCTTAGCCCTTTTGCTTAAGTCCAATCTAATAGTCCTTTTATTTATATTTAACCCAACTATAATTTTAGGAAATAATTAATAATTAATACCTCAAAAGTCGGTCGCTACATTTAAGGTAATGTTATTAAATTATTGTGTGAATGTTTTTTTTCCTTATGTAGTATAGAGATACATCATAAATATTATCTGGTTGTGTAACACTTAGTTCCAAAATGGATTTATTTCTTTAAATTGTTGGTTTTTCATGTTGACCTCGGCGAGTTGAAGGCTTCAACTTGACATGTTGAGTGGATTTTGGCCGCTTGAATTAATGGACCAACTCGACGAGGTGGGGTGCCTCAACTCGACGAGTTGGAGGATGGGAAAGAAACCCTAATTTTTAGGGTGTTACCCTATTTAAAGGCCTTGAGACTCTTGGTTGGCCTCCCTATCAGCCTCCCTATCAAGAAAACCATAAAAGAGTGTATCATCGTCCTTGAGAGTGTGTTAGCTTGTAAAGGGCCTTAAGAGTTGATATTTTGCATACTTTTGCAGGATCCTTGAAGTTGAAGGTGCATAGATTGGAGAGAAGACCTAGATCCATAATCTCCCTATCCTTCTTAGTCATTTGGAGGTATAAAGTTTGTACCTTGCTTTGTTATTGTTTTAGATCTATTGTTTTTGTAACATCCATAAAATTTCAGTAGAATTTAAACTTTCCAAAACAATGCTTTTCTATAGAAGTGTTTACAAAACCGATGTTTCCAAAACATTTGTTTAAAGCCTGAATCATTTACATATAGTTTTCAAAACATTTGCATTATCAGAGTTTCCCAGAAACCATAAGTCCAAAACGTGAGGATGTGTACCGTCACACCATCGCCTTGTCAAAATATCTGAAGCACTTAAAACAATTAACTGAATCTGTAAGCACAAAGCTTAGTGATTTCCCCCAAAATACCAACACACAAACAGTAGCACATATACAAATAACAACATACATATAGAGTCTTCAGCATGACTGGACCGTGTCACTAATCCTTCAGCCTATCTGGACAACTCCCAGAGCCTTCAGTGTGTCTGGACCACCTCACCCGACCTTCAGCCTGTATTGGCCGCTCTCAGAACCTTCAGCATGTCTGGTCTGCCTCACTAGCACTTCAGCCTATCTGGACCGTTCTCCAGGCCCTCATCCTGACTGGTACGCACCGATGGGCCTTTAGTCTATCCGGGCCACTTTGGGTATGTTGGCCTTCAACATGAAGTAGACCCGCCTCAACCCAACCACACACACACACAAGCCATGTCGACATATAATAAATAGGCATACATATAATGTATCGATATAAACATTACCGGGTTTGTTGACTGGCAGCACAAAGCAGTACAGTCTCAACCCAACCATACTACATCAACACAAGCTACTGGAGAATATATAGCCAGAACATATAACAGGTAGATCTAACGGATCCCTAATCATAGCAACATCCTATCTACCACGATACCGATCTAACAGATCACTACAATACTCAATCATAAGATAACCAGAATAACAATCCAAAGGTCGGCATGTTGGATAATGTGTCTAAGTCCGTAACTATATTTGGTATGAACTTGACCCGACCCGGCATGGTCCATTTGGGTTGCACTTCACCTAACAATTTATATGGATATACTTTTGAGAATAAGACGTTTATGGTCTATTAATATATTATAAGTCATAATATATTAATATGAATTCATATTATTTAATTAGTATTGATCAAGAATTGATTTTGGAATTAATTTAGTGATCAAAAGAGGCTAATTATATATATATATATATATATATATATATATATATATATATATATATATATATGGATTGTGCTAAGATTTATTTAGGATGGGCTAAGAGTATATGGAAATCCATGGATAGTCAATGGAGCTTTTAACCCATTGATCCTAGGTAAATGAAGAGTCATGGGTATTAGGGTTTAACCCTAATCCTCCATACTATATATAGATGTCCTTAGTTCTAGAATTGGCACTAGTGTGTGTGAGAAACAAGAGTGGGCCGATTTTAGTGAGCATCATATTCTCTTAAGTATTTCCAAATTGTTTTGGGTGATTTGTGACACCACTTGAGGCATACATAGTATTGGTGCTAGGCTCAAAAACTCCAAGCAATCAACTACAAAAGAAAGGTATGTTATTCTACTTAAAGTTTTTTATTACAAGTACCCCATAACATGCTAGTTAGGTTGTAAACCTTGGAAAACAAATTTGCATTTATTTTAGAGAAAAACATAGATCCAAGGTTTCTAGGGTTGCATGTACACCATATGAGTGTTAGAATGCTGAAAACCCAACAGTGGTATCAGAGCCTAGGGATGTTTTCTTGGTACTTGATGCAAATAGTTGAAAAAACTCATGTTTTTCGCATTCTGCTGAGTGGAATCACCGAGTCCATGTGGGACTCGACGTGTCCATTCCTATCTTCAACCAAATCGACGAGTTAGTTCGTGCACTCGACGAGTTGGCATGTCAGAATGCAGTTTTTTGAGTTTTGCTGCTGGAAATGGACTAGAAACATTACCTTAAACTATTTTGGTGTTTTAAAACTTTTTTTTAGATGAGGTAATGGTTATGCTAATCCCTTTATAATGACTAATATCAAAATTCCATGTTTTATATGTGTTAATATGATTCTTGATATTTTGACATAAGTGTTCATGTTCTTATGAGTTATTGTTAGATCATAGGAATTATTTGCTGAATTATTTAATGATTAATTCTTGATCAATTATGTGTTTTAATGGAATCCATAACTTGTCCTCAAGTTGTGGATTACCAAAAGTCACTCTTTTAAAGTCCATTTATAAACACATAGGTAACATAAAATGAAAAGTCTCATTTTAATAAACCATTTACTCATAAGTTATCAAGTTGAAAAGTCTTAAATAGTTTCAAAACATGCCCTCAAGTTTTGGAATTTTTAAAGTCTCACACACTAATACTTTAATTCCAAATTGGTCCTTAGAATTATAAAAGTTTAAAATTCAACCCTTATACTTCTATAATATTAAAAGTTTAATTACTATATATATATATATATATATATATATATATATATATAAGAATAAGTCAGTCTTACCGTTAGTTGGCCTCATTCATGAAGCCGGTCTATAAGGGGGTATAAGGTTACTGCCTATAAAATGGTGGTTTAATGGGTGTCCACTCTCACCCACCGCTTCCTTGACTGGTGGAGGGTCGTTAGTCGAACGGGTAGCATAGGACCTTAATCCTCATTCAAAGTATAATGAAATTATAAAGTAACTAAACCTTTATTAATTCCCAATCTTAGTTACTTTAGGAAAATGTGAAATAGGTGCTAACCCTTGAAAGTTACACTTTGTACCTTACCAAGTCGTTAGTGGAGTGTGTGTGGTTAACCGACACACTAATGAGGAATAGTAAGAGTAGAAAAGGGTGACTTAAGTTTTAACATAGATCGGTGGAGCGTGTGTGGTTAACTGGCACATCGATTAGGTGATAAAATTAAGGGTACCAAGTCAATTTGCATGGTTATT
Organism: Lactuca sativa; assembly: GCF_002870075.4. NCBI lineage: Eukaryota > Viridiplantae > Streptophyta > Magnoliopsida > Asterales > Asteraceae > Lactuca > Lactuca sativa. The sequence goes on from NC_056628.2 coordinate 162,347,993, forward strand.
CACACCTTGTTTGTGATCGTCGGCATCCCAGTCACAAACTTGAGAGGGCACAATCAAGACTTAAACTTTCCATTCAAAGTATCAATGAATCTCAAAAGATCTAGGAGTTTCAAATCCAATTAAAACTTAATAATTTATTTGTTTATAATTGTGGAAATTGGTAAATCGTCATTTACCTACCTTCAAATATTTTATGGCTTGGATTACGGCATCCCTCTTCCAAGTTATGAAATAGTTTGTAGGGCCCTAGCCTTAATATTTCATTTGGGTGACTTATTAAGGACTTTTTATCTATTTAAAACTTGTCTTTCTTTTCTTTCAGATGTCTTCTAACACAGTTGTTAGCTCAAACCCTACAGGCTCCTTTTCCCTCATGAACTTGTGTGGGAAGGTCACTTTTGATGGTTCTAATTTCAACATGTTAAGATGAAAACCCTAATTGAGATTTGATGACCAAGATGCGGAAAATAAGAACAAACACAAATATGAAGATTAGGTCGAATGATCACTCGATTTATTCAAACAAGAGGAATAAATTACACTTTCATCATAAACTAAAGAATCTAACACTATATAAGAAACCTCACGTGGCGGCTACATTTTGCCTCACTCTTAACCCTAATAATGAATAATGCATGACTATTTATAGGGAAAAGACAAGTCTTGGGCTTTTAACCTACACTTCATCAAGGGGCCCATTGCCATCATCCATGGAGTGCTTTGAAACCCTACAATCTCCCCCTCAAAGTATGGAATGGATGACAATGCTTTAACTTCCAAAACAAGCATCTAGCAAATAAAAAGATCTTGCAACGAGGAATAGATGAAGCAATCCACGAATCTTGATTCTTCAATAGTCTTCAAACACGGGCTCTAGGATATATAAATCAAGCACTGAAGTAATGTCTTTAAACTTCATTTTCAAATGTAATCCCAAAAAAATCTTCATGAAAACCAAACCCGCCATAAAAACCCATTTCAGAACAAAGAAACCGAATCATTTCTTGTCTTTGAAGAGCTCCCCCTCCAAGTCACAGCGATCTTTAAATAAGCTAATGATATAAGTCATCAAAAAAATATCATGTAACAACCCAAACTTTAAGACTCGTAATGCTACTTGATCGAGAAAATACTATAAGTCGGAGATATAACAAGTCCTTAGCAGAGCTCGATAAAGAACTTCCGATGTAAAGGATACTTCTCTGTAAAAGCTTTAGCAAAGCTCGATGAAGAACTTACACTGTAAAAGCTACCTTCATAATTCTACCACAAACTTTATCAAAAATCTTCAACTTTAAGAAGTCATAAATCCAATTTCGAATGGCCATACCAAATTCTCCCCCGATGTATAATAAAAAACATGATTATAAAGCCTTCAAATGGTCATGAGAATGATCTTGAATGGATAAAAAAAATTTGTGCTCCCCCGCGACAAAATGATATGCACAATGAAGTATAAAATCGGAAAAAGTCGTGAAAATTTGTCGTTATCACGAAAAACGACTTTCCAAACCGCCAAGACTTGATGGAATCCTTAATTTTCTGTTCACGAAAAAATATGTGCTTTAAAAAATCTAAAACTGTTCACCGGCCCTTAGATTTGCAAACTTTTCAAAAAATGGGCTGAAACTGTCACTTTTCTGAAATCCTGGGACTGAAAATGTAACTCTGCATCAATTTCCCTTTTAATTGTAACAATTTCTGGAATTGACCCAAAAATGCCAAGCTTTGAAAACAACATGGATCAAAAGTGTCATATCATTGAAGCTTCAGGGACCAAAAACGTAACTTGAATATCTTCTTCCCAAATACCCCTGATTAAAAGACCACGTCTGTAACGGTGACTTAATTCCAAATCCAATATTTCCAAACAGCGAACATTCGTAATTTGAACACGAATCCAAACAACTCTCATTTATACTTCCGTTCCGAGCGCAAACTTGCGAATCCAAGCTATTCGCAGTCTCAACTTCAAATCGTTTCACTATGAATCAAGTGATTTCAATCTCACTGTGAATCCCAGTCAACCACGAATCCAAGGAATCAAAATCCGAATCAATCATTCATTCCGAGCACATAGTTGCGAATTCGAGTCCAGTATTATTTCCGATTCCGAGTCGGTTCGCTTCTATTCAACAATTTCAGTTCCGATTGATTTTAAGCCTCGATTACGAGACCCACTTGACGATTTTGAACAGGTCTTCAAAGCAATTACGAATCGTTTTTGTTCCTCAACACAAAATTTTGACTTTAATCGATGATAAGCAATTGCGAACACGACCATTCCGATTCCAAATTCAATATTATTAGTTCCGATTGTAGTCACGATTCTGATTTTGACTTTTTCGTTTGACCCATCGAGTTTGAATCGGAAGCAAGCCATCGATTTCACCACAATCGATAAACAACTAAACCATTATTCCAATCGATATTTTAGATTAAACACACCGATTCAACAATGATTTTCCAATTCTTCATCTGTTCATCCTTAGTTCTTCAACGTTACCAGATACTCAAGAACACCAAAACTATCTTCTCCAAATTGATTTTTAGATCAATCCAAGTCAAAACTAAACTAAAACTTATGAATTACTCAAGCCGATTCAAGAACAAGGATTGATTAATCAAATCGGAGAACCACAACAACTTCAATCGATCAAGAAAGCTAATAATCAAGAAAAATCAAGAACACGATCTGAATTATATGATCGATTAACATGAGGATTTGTATGGTGAAAACAATAATCGATCAACTCATTTGACTAGGAAACCCAATATAGAATACTAATTTAATGAAAGTTCAATCAAAAGTCAAGAATAAACATACGAAGTACATGAACAAGGAAGAATCGGAACAAATGATTTAGAAGTGATGGGCTCAAATAAAGGATATGAATAGTAACAAGATCATATTGTAATATGGGCCACATTGAATCAAATAAACGATATGAGCAGTAACTCACGATTTGGGAAATAACGTATAGATTTATGGATAACACTTGAATCAAAAGACTTTGAGTATAAAACAAATAAGATCATAGAAAAAGATGAAAAAAATGAGAATCGGATTGGAATTACCATGATGAATAGTAACAGAATACAAAAGTCTCCATGAACAGTATATCGAACAAAAATCTTGATTCCAAGACACCAAAACACTAATAATCTTCAATAACTTGTGCAGAAAATCATCAAATCAAGAACCGATACTTCAAAAATCAATAGATCTTCAAAGACCCGCTCTGATACCACTTGTTAGGATGAAAACCCTAATTGAGGTTTGATGAACAAGACGCGGAAAATAAGAACAAACACAAATATGAAGATTAGGTCGAATGATCACTCGATTTATTCAAACAAGAGGAATAAATTACATTTTCATCATAAACTAAAGAATCTAACACTACATAAGAAACCTCACGTGGCAGCTACATTTTGCCTCACTCTTAACCCTAATAATGAATAATGCATGACTATTTATAGGGAAAAGACAAGTCTTGGGCTTTTAACCTACACTTCATCAAGGGGCCCATTGCTATCATCCATGGAGTGCTTTGAAACCCTACACTACAAATGGATTAGGAACATCCGAATGATTACTCGCTATGAGGACAAGGAATATGTCCTTGACAAGGAGCTTAGGGTTATCAATGAGTCCACTGCTACTCCTGAAGAGATTATGGAGTATGCTGCACATGAGAGGGATGCTACTAAAGTGTGCTGCATTATGTTGGATACTATGACTCCCAAACTCAAGAAATCCTATGAAGATTTCTACCCCTATGAGATGCACCTGGATCTGATGGAAAGATACCATCAGAGTGCACGACAAGAGAGATATGAAATAATCTCCTCCATGATAACAGCTAGGATGAAGGATGGTGAACCCATCACTGGTCACTTGCAAAAAAATGCAATGGTTCATTGACCGGTTGCTAAAGCTTAATGTGGACTTCCATGAGGACATGTCGATTGATATCATTCTCCATTCATTACCTCCAAGTTATGATCAGTTTCGTATGACTGATCATATGAACAAGGAGGAAGTCACACTTAGCAAACTTCAAGGACTTTTAACGACCGCTGAGAGTGGCCTTAAAGGTAAATCGGTTGTTGATTCTACACCTACTCCTACAACGGCCCCTGTTCTGGCAATTGGGCAGGGGAAGGGGAAGAAGAGGAAGACGCCTTTGAAGGGTACCAAGGAAAAGTCTCTTGATGGCTCCTCTTCAAGTGGGACCAAGAAAGATCCCATTCCTCCTTCTTCAAACCCAAAGGAAGCACAATGCTTCTACTGCCACTAAAAGGGGCACTTGAAGCGAAGCTTCCCTAAGTACTTGCAGGATGTAAAGGATGGGAAAGTTAAACCCACCCATGCAGGTATTTATACCGTATTGTCTAATAAATCATTGCATACTAACTCTTGGGTGCTTGATATAGGTTGTGGTATTCTCATTTATACTGATTTGCAGGGCCTAAGAAGTAGTGAAGAAGTGGAGCATGGGAAGATAAACTTAATCATGGGCAATAGGAAAGCATCACTTGTGACCAAGATTGGATTTTATTCTTTATTGCTTAATAATGGGTTAACTTTAGACTTGAATAAATGTTGTTACTCGTCAGAAATGGCGAGAAATATTATTTCCCTTCATAGTTTGTACAAGCAAGGATTCACATTTTCATTTGATAATAAAATTGGTGTTATTGATGCTTTTTACAATGATGTGTTTGATTTTAAAGCACTACCTTGTGATGGTGTATATGAAACTGTGTTGATTTTAGACAACTTAGGAAATAATTTATTTCATATTGATTCTTTGATTACCTTTGGATAAAGCATCCTTGTGGCATTGTCGTCTTGGACATGTCAACAAGAAGTGCATAGGCCAACTCCAAAAGGCTGGAGTTTTGGAATCAATTGACCTAAAATCAGATGATAGTTGCAAGTCTTGTTTGCTTGGAAAAAAGGACAGAGTCACCCCTCACTGGTTCTTGTGAGAAGGGTGAAGGTTTGTTGGACCTCTTACACACAGATGTCTGTGGACCCTTCAAAACCGCCACAAGGGATGCTAATCGCTATTATGTGACTTTTATTGATGATTACAGTAGATAAGGATATATCTACTTAATCAAGCATAAGTCAAAAACCTTTGAAAAGTTCAAAGAGTTTAAGAATGAAGTAGAGAATCAACTGGGCAGGAACGTCAAGATGCTCCGATCCGATCAGGGAGTAAATTATCTTAGTATTGAGTTCCTTGACTATCTTAAGGAATGTGGGATTGTCTCACAATTGACACCTCCTAGGACACCATAGCTAAATGGTGCGGCTGAGAGGCGCAATCGAAACTTGTTGGACATGGTTCGTTCCATGATGAGTCAAGCTTCGTTACCAATCTCATTATGGGGGTATGCCTTAGAGACTGCCATCCATATCCTTAATCTATTCCCTACCAAAAAGGTTGCTAAAACATCAAGATTTGGGGTTGCGAGGCTTTAGTGAGGCACGATTCAAGCTCGAACCTCGAAGCGAGAGGTGTATTTTTGTCGGCTACCCACAAAAATCCTTTAGTTACCTCTTCTACAAACCCAGTGAGAATGTGGTCTTTATGGCAAGGAGAGGAGTCTTTCGTGAGAGAGAATTTATAAGCCAAGGAGACAGTGGGAGGAAAATTGACCTTGAAGAACTTTAAGAGTCAAGTGGTGAAGGAACCTCAAATAGTAGAGACCAACCTGAGGAGGAAACTCCCGTTGAACCAATAGATGAGTCCGTACCTCCGAGGCATTCCACTAGAGTTAGGAATACACCTGATTTTTATTATGGTTGTCACATCACTACTGAAGGTGATACATTTATCAGTGACAGTACACTGATAGATTTGGATGAACCTAATAATTACATGAAAGCCATGGCAGGCCCCGAGTCTGCTAAATGGAAGGAGGCTATGGATAGTGAGATTCGGTCCATGACAATCATGTTTGGAACTTGGTTAATAATGTACCAGGTCATAAGACAGTTGGGTGCAAATGGATCTTCAAGAAGAAGATCGACATGGATTGGAAGGTGCACACTAACAAAGCACGACTGGTAGCGAAGGGCTTTACTCAAACTCCGGGAGTTGACTATGATGAGACCTTCTCACCAGTAGCGAAGATCAAGTCTATTAGAGTTTTTCTAGCCATAGCTGCATTTCATTATTATAAAATATGGCAAATTGATGTCAAAACTGCTATCCTTAATGGAAAGTTGGCTGAGGATGTTTACATGAATAAGCCAGAGGGTTTTGTCGATGCAAGGTACCCTAATAGAGTGTGTAAGCTTGAGAAATCCATTTATGGATTGAAACAAGCATCTCGCATATGGAATCTTTGCTTCGATGAAAAAGTCAAAGAGTTTGGTTTTACGAGGATCGAGGATGAGTCCTATGTATATGTTAGGGCTAGTGGGAGTATAGTTAGCTTTTTGGTACTGTATGTGGATGAAATAATACTCATAGGAAACGACATCCCAACTTCCTTTGCAGGAGGTTAAGTACTGGCTTGGGAAGTGTTTCGCTATGAAGGACCTTGGAGAAGCTGCCTATATCCTAGGGATAAGGATATTGAGAGACATGAGTAAAAGACTAATTGGACTTAGTCAAAGTACCTACTTGGATACAGCGTTGAAGAGGTTTAACATGGAGAATTCCAAGAAAGGGGAGTTACCGATGCAACACAATGCCAGACTGAGTAAAACTCAGAGTCTGAGTATAGAGGCTGAGATAGCTGAGATGAGTCGGTTACCATATGCTTCCAATGTTGGCTCCATCATGTATGCTATGACTTGCACTCGTCCTGATGTGGCCTTTTCTTTGAGCATGGTCAACAGACATCAGGGAAACCCTGGCAAGGCTCACTGGACTGTGGTAAAGAACATTATCAAGTATCTACGGAGGACTAACGACTGGGTTCTTACTCTTGGTGGGAGTGATGACTTGAGAGTAGTAGGGTATAGTGATGCTAGCTTTCAGACTGATAGGGATAATTTATGCTCTCAATCAGGTTGGGTCTTTACCCTGAATGGAGGAGCAATTACTTGGAAAAGTTCCAAACAGGAGACAATAGATGACTCTACTTGAGAATCAGAGTACATAGCAGCAAGTGTAGCAGCAAAGGAGGCAATATGGCTAAAGAACTTCATTGGAGACCTTTAAGTTGTACCAGCTATACAGAAGCCTATCGAGATTTTCTATGACAGCAATAGTCTCGTTGCCTTAGCCAAAGAACCCAGAGATCATGGCAGATCCAGACACATTGACAGAAAATATCACTTCATAAGACACAAGATAGAAGAAGGACTCCGTGTGGCAAAGAGGGTATCGTCAGAAGAGAACCCTGAAAATCCCCTCACGAAGGGACTGACTAGGGTTAGGCATTTGCAGCATGCGAGGAGCATCGGTTCGAGAGACGATATTAGTTTTAATAATTAGATAGCTATTTCTGAAACTTGTAAAATGTAATTGACATTTGATGACTAAATAAAAGTTGTTGTTTATTTATAAGTGAAGTGTTACTATCTTATGTTAATCATTTACTATTGTTTCAACTTTGCATGGTTTGACTTCAAGAATAATTATTTTATTCAAACTCTCCATAGTCGGTCATACGTTGGAAGTAAGTATTGAATTAAGACTGTCATGAATTTGGCTTGTAAGATTTGTCTAAGGTGCATTAGACATTGCAATGGTTGCTGCAACATTCATGAGTGTTCATAAGGTCTGAGTATTGTATTAAACCCACGCTCACTTGTATATTTCATGTAATTTATCTTGAGTGATTGTGAGACGGTAATATCATATATATCTTCAAACCTAGAGATGTCATTTGTTGACTATGAGTTGGTTATGCATTGATTGTACGAAAACGCATTAGTAGCTTGATGTCATAAAACGTGCTTTGGTGTATAACTCAATAAGTAGTTAGTACAAGCATATGAGTTAAAGTTTATCAGTTCCTTCAAGCAATAGAAGCGATATATGGGCCCCTCGATGATTTGGTTTTGACTTATGTGCCAGGCCCTGTCAGAACCTAATTGATGTGTTCAATTTAGTTCTATGTCAAAGAAATCTGAGATCGAGAAACAACTGATTGACAATAAGTACGACATTGTTCCATGTATTTGTCCAGCTGATATCTTGAGAATAGAGGATTGTATGATCACTTATCTAAAATGACACTTCATAGTTCAATAAAGTTTTAAAGAGCAACGATTGCTGGTTGGTTCCTGAAGTTGTACTTGCAACTATAGTTATCAGACTTATCCAAGTGGGAGATTGTTGGATATGTTGTCTAAGTACGTAACTATATTTGGTATGAACTTGACCCGACCCGGCATGGTCGATTTGGGTTGCACTTCACCTAACAATTTGTATGGATATAATTTTGAGAATAAGATGTTTATAATCTATCAATATATTATAAGTAATAATATATTAATATGAAATCATATTATTTAATTAGTATTGATCAAGAATTGATTTTGGAATTAATTTAGTGATCAAAAGAGACTAATTAAATATGGACTCTCAAATATATATGGATTGGGCTAAGATTTATTTAGGATGGGCTAAAAGTATATGGAAGTCCATGGATAGTCCATGGAGCTTTTTGTTGGAATAGTGTCTAAGCCCGTAACTATATTTGGTATGTACTTGACCCGGTTGTGCATGGTCCTATTGGGTTGCCTTCTCCAAAGCAACTTGACAAGGTAATTTAAGGAGAAAGAGAGAGTGTTATGATTTATTAATATATTATAAGAATAATATATTAAAGGAGAAATCATATTTATTTAATTAGTATTGGTCATAAATTAATTAGGAATTAATTTGGTGGTCAAAAGAGATTAATTGAATAAAAGGGTGTCAAATGTATGATAGTTGAGTTTTAGGTTAAGGAAACCTAATGGGCTTAAGGGGGAACGAAATTATGATGGGTATCCATCATATTTTCGTCCAAGGCCTTATTCCAGAAGGTTCCTTGGGCTGCTTGGTGGCTAAGCTGTCCATTAGGGTTTAGACTAAAACCCTAGTAACCTGTAAGTATAAATATGACCCCTAGGGCATTGAATTTGGCTACCACTTAATTCTAAGAGATCCCTAGGCCGATTTCTAGCCTCTCTCTCCCTCTCTCATATTGCCTTCTTGCTTGTGGGGTTTGTGAACCATTAGAGGAGTTGCATTTGTGACTCTAAGCTCAAGAGAAGAAGAAAGAGAAGATCTAAGCCAACAAGTGAAGAGGTAAACATCTAGATCTGATTCTATATGTTATTTTTGTTGTTTATATGCTAGCTTAGGGTTTGTAAGTCTTGGAATCAAAGCATGTTCAATAAAGAAACCTAGATCCAAGCATTAGGGTTTGTATGAGCACATAGGAATGTTTCTTATGCATAAAACCCATCAGTGGTATCAGAACTTTGATTGGTTTCAGTTGTATATGATGCTTAACTGCTTTATTTGCTAAAAATCGAGTTTTTGGCCTCTGCCCGACTCAACTCGGCGAGTCAGTATCTAGACTCGGCGAGTTGGCCCCTACTCGGCGAGTCAGTTCGTCAGACAGAGTGTATTTCGGGTTTTAGCTGCTGTTTTGACTTGGATTTAATGCTTAAACTGTTTTATGAAGTTAAAATCCGAATTTTATCTTAATTAAGTGTTTATCTTTGCCAAAACAATAGATAATTCCAAATCTTTTAATATTAGTTGTTTATGTGATAAATATGGATTATTTAAAATTATTTGGTAGTTATCTAATGACTAAAATTAAGATTAGGTCAAATATAGATAATTATGAAATTAATTGGTTAATTTGAATTATTTTTTATTTGATCCCTTGTGTTTTGAAAAAAATTCAATACTTGCCCTTAAGTTTTGAAATTTGAATTTATGATTAAAAGTTTAATTTTGAGTAATTTAAATTTCAAACCCTTAGAATTTTACAAGTTTAAAATTCAACCCTATACTATTATATATTATTACAAGTTTAATTAATATATATATATATATATATATATATATATATATATATATATATATATATATATGTATAACTTAAAATGCTAGTCTTACCGTTAGTAGGCCTCATTCACGAAGCCGGTCTATAAGGTGGGTATAAGGTTGCTGCCTATAAAATGGCGCTTAATGGGTGTACACTCACACCTACCGCTTGCTTGACTGATGGAGGGTCGTTAGCCGAATGGGTAGGATAGGGCAACCCTCTCCTCATTAAAAGTATAATGTTAATTATAAAGTAACTACATGTTTTACAAATTCCCATTCCTAGTTACTTTAGGGTAAAATGTGAAAATGATGCTAATCCATGGAATTACACTTCGTACCCTTGTCAAACCTTGATGGAGCGCATGTGGTTAACCGGCACATCAATTTGGGGATGACATTGGTAGAGAAGGGTGACTCGATGTTTGTCATAGATCAATGGAGTGTGTGTGGTTTACCGGCACATTGATTAGGTGATAGAGACATTAAGTGCACCACGTTGATTCGCATGGTTATTCACAAATTTGTTTGCGATCCTTGGCATCCCAGTCGCAAATTTGAAATGCATATCGAGATTTAAACATGCCATTGAAAAGTTCAATGAATCTCAAAGATCTAGGAATTTTCAATACATTTAAAACCTAAATTGCTTTTTCGTTTTTCATGGTGAGAATTAGTGAATCGTCATTCACTTACCTTCAAATTATTTACTTTTAGAGTACGGCATCCCTTTCTAAGTTGTAAATAATGTTGTTGGATCCTAGCCCTAATTTCTCATTTGGGTGTTTACTTAGAGATTCATTTCTAATCAAACTTTGTTCCCTTCTTTTTTCAGATGTCTGCAAACAACAACAACAACAACGCCTCTGGGTCATTCTCGTTGATGAACTTGTTTCAGAAAGTGACATTTGATGGTTCAAACTTCAACGAGTGGATGAGGTATATTTGCATGATCACACGCTACGAGGACAAAGAATATGTCCTCGATGAAAAGCTTGAGAAGATCATCCCAGATGTTGCTACTCCTGAAGAATTGGCCGCCTTTGAGGCCCATGAGCGTGAAGCCACGAAAGTTCACTGCATCATGCTGGCCACCATGAACCTCAAACACCAAAAGTCCTATGAGGACATGTATCCGTATGAAATGCATCAGGATTTGCTGGACAGGTATCACCAGAGCGCGAGGCAAGAGCGCTATGAGATCATTACTAACATGATCACCGCTAAGATAGGGAGTGGAGAATCCCTAACCTCTCATTTGCAGAAAATGCAGAGGTATGTTGATCGTCTTCTCAAACTTAATGTTAAGTTTGATGAGGATTTGGCTATCGACATAATCATCCAATCCTTGCCCTCCTGCTACAATCAGTTCAGGATGACCTACCATATGAACAAAGAGGAGGTCTCCTTGAGCAAGCTCCAAGGACTCTTGAGGACTGCTGAGAGCAACCTCAAAGACAAATCCGTTGCACCGTCCCCTGCTGTGGCCGCTCCTGTGATGGCGATAGGTCAAGGAAAGGGCAAAAAGAGGAAGGCTCCATGTAAGAGCTACCATAAGGGGAAACCCCGTGATGGTTCCTCCTCAAGTGGGACCAAAGTTGGCCCTGCTAAGCCCTCTTCCGATCCTAAAGAAGCAGAGTGCTTCTATTGCCACCAAAAGGGCCACTAGAAGCGAAGCTGCCCACAATATCTGCAGGACATAAGAGATGGGAAGATTAAGCCCACCTTTGCAGGTATGTATTCTATTAAATCTAATAACTCATCATTTGCTACTTCATGGGTTCTTGATACAAGGTGTGGTTACCACATTTGTTCTGATATGCAGGGCCTAAAAAGAAGTAGGGAGATGGAACATGGGAAGATGAACCTGATTATGGGAAACAGAAGATCGTCACCTGTGACCAGAGTCGGTGTTTACTCTTTAATGTTAAATAATGGGTTAGGGATAGATTTAGAGAATTGTTGTTATGCGCCAGATATGGCAAGAAACATTATTTCTTTTCACGGGTTGTTTAGACAAGGTTTCAGATATTCTTTTGATAATAGTAATGGTTCTATTAATGTTTATTTGAATGGTGTCTTTTATTTCAATGCATTACCTTGTAATGGGATTTATGAATTTGTGATGATTGTTGATAATTTAGGAAATAATGTTTTGAATATTGATTCGTCTACTAGTCTAGACAAAGCATGCTTGTGGCATTGTCGCCTTGGCCATGTCAACAAGAAACGCATAGCCCAACTCCAAAAGGATGGAGTGTTGGAGTCATTCGACCTTAGGGACGATGACACGTGTGAATCTTGTTTACTTGGGAAGATGACCAAGTCACCCTTTACTGGAACTTGTGAAAGGGGTGAGGGTTTATTGGATCTCATACACACCGATGTATGTGGGCCTTTTAGATCCACCACAAGGGATGTTTGCCGCTTCTACGTGACTTTTACAGATGATTATAGCAGATATGGATATATCTACTTAATCAAGCAAAAGTCGGAAACCTTTGAGAAGTTCAAATAGTTTAAGAATGAAGTGGAGAATCAGCTGGGTAGGAAAATCAAGATGCTTCGGTCAGACCGAGGAGGAGAGCACCTAAGTCTTGAGTTTCAAGACTATCTAAAAGAATGTGGAATCGTTTCGCAATTGACGCCTCCGAGGACGCCACAATTGAATGGTGTGGCTGAGAGACATCTACATGAATCAGCCAGAGGGTTTTTTCGATGCGAAGCATCCGAATAGAGTATGCAAGCTTGAGAAATCCATTTATGGATTAAAACAAGCGTCTCACAGATGGAATCTTTGTTTTGACGAGAAGGTTAAAGAGTTTGGCTTTCTGTGTAGCGAGGGTGAATTGTGTGTATGTCGAAGCCAGTGGGACTATAGTGAGCTTCCTCATATTGTATGTCGACGACATACTACTTATAGGAAACGAAGTCCCAACCTTGCAGGAAGTCAAGTCCTGGCTTGGGAAATGTTTCACTATGAAGGACCTCGGAGAGGCTGTTTATATTTTGGGGATAAGAATAGTAAGAAACAGGGAAAAGAGACTGATAGGACTCAGTCAGGATACATACTTGGAAAAGGTACTAAAGCGTTTTAGTATGGAAAATTCCAAGAAATAGGAGTTGCCAATCCAAAGCAATACCAAGCTGAGTAAGACTCAGAGCCTGAGCACAGAGGCATAGATAGTTGATATGAGCCGAGTACCTTACGCCTCCGCAGTAGGCTTTATCATGTACGCTGTGACTTGTACTCACCCTGATGTGGCCTTCGCTTTGAGCATGGTCAGCAGATATCAAGGGAATTCTGGTAGAGCTCATTGGATTGCAGTTAAGAATATTCTTAAGTACCTTCGGAGGATGAAGGAATGGTTTCTAGTCCTCGGTGGGAGTGATGACTTAAGGGTACGAGGGTACAGTGATGCTAGTTTTCAGACGGATCGGGATAACTTCTGATCGCAGTCAGGTTGGGTCTTTACCCTAAATGGAGGAGCAGTCACTTGGAAAAGTTCCAAAAAAGAGACCGTAGCTGATTCAACGTGCGAATCAGAGTATATTGCGGTGAGCGAAGCGTCAAAGGAGGCTATATGGTTGAAGAACTTCATTGGAGACCTTGGATTTGTGCCATCCATAAAAGAGCCGATGGAAATTTTTTGTGATAATGAAGGAGCGGTTACCTTAACCAAGGAACCGAGAGATCATGGCAGATCTCGACATATTGACAGAAAATACCATTTCATCAGACATCGGGTAGAAGAGGGACTCCTCGTTGTGAAGAGGGTATCATCAGAGGAAAACCCAGCAGATCCCCTTACGAAGGGACTGAGTAGGGTCAAACACTTGCGGCACGCTAGGAGCATTGGGCTGAAGGATGATATAAGTTTGGATTATATAGGAAATGTGTAATAGATAGTTTGTACTTAACATTCGATGAATAAATAATATGTGTTATTTATGAGTAAAGCTAATATCTTGTGTTGGTTATTTATCTATTGTTTCCATTTTGCATGTTTTGACTTCCTGAATGATAGGATTATTCAAAAAGGTCCGCAGTCGGTCATATTTTGGAAGTAAATATGAATGAAGACTGTCATGAATTGTTTGTAGATTGTCTAAAAGGTTTTAGACATAGCAAAAGTTTGCTGCAAAGTTCATGAGTGCTTATGAATATGAGTTGAGCATTGGATTAAACCCGAGTTTGCTGTATCACTTCGTGGTGTTTTACCTTAAGTGATCGCAAAACGATAACATCATATAGTCTTAAAACTTAGAGATATGGTTGTTGTTTGCTGGTTGGTTATACATTGATAATTTGTAAACGCATCAGTAACTTGATGTTATAAAACACATTATTGTGTGTGATCCATTAGTAAATACTAGATGCATATGAGTCGAAGTTGATCTGTTCCTTTTCTTCTATGAGAATAAAAGTGATATATTGGCCACTTGATGATTTGATTTGACTTATATCCAGAACAGAGGATTATACGATCCCTTATCTAAAGGACAAGTTGATCAGAGTTGACAGTGAAGTATAAGAGCTAGGATTGCTAATCAGATTCTGAAGTCATATGTGAGATATAGTTACTAGACTTATCCAAGTGGGAGACTATTGGAATAGTGTCTAAGCCTGTAACTATATTTGGTATGTACTTGACCCGGTTGTGCATGGTCCTATTGGGTTGCCTTCTCCAAAGCAACTTGACAAGGTAATTTAAGGAGAAAGAGAGAGTGTTATGATTTATTAATATATTATAAGAATAATATATTAAAGGAGAAATCATATTTATTTAATTAGTATTGGTCATAAATTAATTAGGAATTAATTTGGTGGTCAAAAGAGATTAATTGAATAAATGGGTATAAACTGTCAAATGTATGATAGTTGAGTTTTAGGTTAAGGAAACCTAATGGGCTTATGGGGGAACGAAATTATGATGGGTATCCATCATATTTTCATCCAAGGCCTTATTCCAGAAGGTTCCTTGGGCTGCTTGGTGGCTAAGCTATCCATTAAGGTTTAGACTGAAACCCTAGTAACCTGTATGTATAAATATGACCCCTAGAGCATTGAATTCGGCTACCAGTTGATTCTAAGAGATCCCTAGGCGGATTTCTAGCCTCTCTCTCCCTCTCTCATATTGCCTTCTTGCTTGTGGGGTTTGTGAACCATTAGAGGAGTTGCATTTGTGACTCTAAGCTCAAGAGAAGAAGAAAGAGAAGATCTAAGCCAACAAGTGAAGAGGTAAACATCTAGATCTGATTCTATATGTTATTTTTGTCGTTTATATGCTAGATTAGGGTTTGTAAGTCTTGGAATCAAAGCATGTTCAATAGAGAAACCTAGATCCAAGCATTAGGGTTTGTATGAGCACATAGGAATGTTTCTTATGCATAAAACCCATCACTTTTAACCAATGTATCTTAGGTAAATGAAGAGTCATGGGTATTAGTGTTTAACCCTAATCCTCCATACTATGTATAGATGTCCTTGGTTCTAGAATTGGCACTAGTGTGTGTGAGAAACAAGAGTGGGCTGATTTTATTGAGCATCATATTCTCTCAAGTATTTCCAAATTGTTTTGGGTGGTTTGTGACACCACTTAAGGCATCCACACTATTGGTTCTAGGCTTAAAAACTCCAAGCAATCAGCTACAAAAGAAAGGTATGTTATTCTACATAAAATTTTGTATTACAAGTACCCCATAACATGCTAGTTAGGTTGTAAACCTTGGCAAAAAACTTTTGCATGTATTTTAGAGAAAACATAGATCCGATGTTTCTAGGGTTCCATATACACCATTGGAGTGTTAGAATGCTCAAAACCCAACACGGCATTGGTGCCTTCAGCCTTGTTAGTACAGTAAGGAAAACTTATCTCGAACGACATATAAATCCCATAATTGCTATAGTTGCTACGAATAGGATTCCACGAACTAAACAAAAAAACCAAACCATTCTTTAATACTTACCCATGTCAAAACCAGCAAGCACTAATCCCTTAAATGGTCTAACTAACCAAGCCCACAATTGGCCCAAGCCTATTGGGCCCAGACAAGGCCTAACTCCATTAGGCCTACTAAGGCCTAATTCAGCATTAAAGACCCATTAGGGCAATCCAGGAAGGCAAGCCCAATTAGAAATCCATTACTCTAAAACTTTTTAGTCCACTATGAACCCAAACCAAAGAATAAGTCCAAGACCAAGCTAGCCAATAATCATAGAGTCCAAATTTGCGCAGGAGCTTGTCACATCGTGAGCACCTTATGCTCACGTTCTGAGGTCGTGACTTTTGTACAAAAAATTCCTCAAACACGCTCTCATGTCATGAGGTCTTATCCCTTACGTCGTGACTCCAAGTCTGACAAAAAATGATCATTAAGTTCCTAATCCACTAAGCCTTACAAAGGGACAATCTATAGGGTCTTTCTTGACTCAAAGGACCACCAACATTGGTGGTGGAAGTGAGGTGTTTAGCCAGTGTTATGTGGACACGAGTGCCTTCCTCATTACTCCACCTTGGAACTTTCTTCCTTAAGCGTTCGGCTTTATAACTACTCCCGTGTGTAGGGTTAGTCCTGATAAAAGGGACTTGAGTGATGGGTCGTGCCGGTACTCCACAGTTACGAGCATGGTGACCTATGTTTAGGCAATTGCAACATTTCATCTCATGGCAAGCCCATGATGATGGAAACTACACTTATCACACTTCGGGAGTTTTCCCTCGTATGGCCTGCTCGGTACGGGAATGGTAGGGGTTTCCACTTGTTGCTGTTGCATAGCCAGCCTTTGGGATCTCTTGCGTTCTTTCCGGGCTTGACGCTTTCGTTTCTTGTTCTCTACTTTTCGGCTTTGCGAGCCTGTGAATGTTATTGTTTGGCGACTTCCTGGATGGATACCACGATTGGAAACTTCATTCCCGTCATCAGCATTGATTGTGCTGATAGCGTTACGGTGCGCAAGTACAGCGGTTACGACAGCTACCACGGCAGCTGTAACTGCTGTTTGGAAGGTAGCGGCGTCCATAGGAAAGGCGAAGGTTTCGCTGTTCGACTGATTGCTTCCGGATGACGACATGATTCTGTAATACGAAAGATAAGGATTTTGTGAGCGACTCTGGTTGACCCTTGATGTACTTAGATTGTTCATGTAAAGAGTACGACTATGTTATCGAAAGTTTGACCTACATCCCTACGATACAGTCCTAGCACAGATTGGAAGTATGTTCACGGAGGTTTGACCTACATCCCTATGATGCAGTCCTAGTACGGAAAGGAAGTGATTTTGTAGAATGCACTCAAGACGTTTGTTGTTCACGCCGAGGTATCATGGGTTGGTGAATAACAAGATCCAACCACTGAAAGAGACTTGGAAATGTCTCCGGATCTAACTTGCTATAGTCCAATGACTTGACTAAAGCAGGTTTCAGATAGACTCCAATGAAAGTATGATAAGAGTACTTGAATAAAGAATGACACAGAAGTTAGCCGGCTGTCAATATATTTGATATTCACGACGTAAAGATTCAGGAAAATGACCTTGTAAAGGTCTTACATCATATCCAGAGAAGATAATTCTTGACAGCATAAGGACCTAACCTAAAGTACTTACAGTACAAGGTAATTTCATAGAAAATGCCACATCAGGTAAAGACAGAAAACGATTACTTTCTAACAAGGGAAGTAAGGTAAAGAATCTACTACTGATGACGGTCATCCCTCAGGTGAACTCTCAGTTCAGCCAGTTGACGTTCTACATCAAGTAGGTGCCTTTCGTACACCCTCTGGCGTACTCGAAGCTCTATGACTTCGGCTCGTGATTCAATCAGTGCTTGTAGCAGGGTTTCATGGTTTCTCTCTGATCTCTCGCGAGCATCTACGATATTGGAAAGGGAGTTGCTCGGGGTAGGTTCTCAACCTCTGGTTCGGAATTAGCACCGTCCGAAGGGTTTCCATCATGGTGATCATTCAAAGGGATAGGATGATCATTGTCTGGTTCTTCTCCAAACCAACCAGCAATGACTTTGTTCGGAAGATACTGGTTGCCGTGGGGATGGAGTCCAGCCATGTTATTTATGCGAGAATTGGGGTAAGAAAATAATTATTAGACGAACTATCTAGATAATTATTTAGAAAAACTTCATTAGTTACATCACTATTTGTGAAGTGCATACCAGTTATATGTAATCTAAACAGGATAGGCCTTCGAATAAGTGACCTTAACTCCAAATTCACATAGAATAGGGGTAAAGTAAAATTTTCACAAATTCTAAGTCTATAACATCCTAATTACATACATCCTTTGTGTATCCACTTAGCAACTATCAACTTAGTAATGAAGATCCCGTTTTAGTTCTCAAGTATAACGTACTTATAGTAACACCAAATACTCCTATAGTATTTTAAGTTTAATGTTATGTTCTACTGTTCTCATTGTGGTAGGGTTGGTAAGATTTTAGCATTGTTGCAACCACACAACTACACTTAGGCACATGCTAGTCAACCCTCGGATAATATAGTTGATCAGGCTATATCTTCCCAGTTTTGACTATATGTCTCTAAGCCCACTTGTGTTTCCCAAACCCGTAATTCTTTTGTACTGTCCTAGTGACACTGATTTTAGTATGAATGCAGGCACGTATACTTACTTAAATATTTTATTATTTAAAGTATAAACTCTTGGTCAGAGTATTTTTTATCCCTTATGTATTTATAGTTAGT
The DNA here is from genome assembly GCF_002870075.4 of Lactuca sativa. Taxonomy (NCBI): domain Eukaryota; kingdom Viridiplantae; phylum Streptophyta; class Magnoliopsida; order Asterales; family Asteraceae; genus Lactuca; species Lactuca sativa. The sequence goes on from NC_056628.2 coordinate 162,366,736, forward strand.
ATATCTTTTGTGGGTTGATATATACTTAATTCACTATAAATAATGCTCTGATACCAATCTGTCACACCCCAAAACCAAGAACGACGGAAACGTTCTGGGGCGGAGGACGTCATGTACAGTATCACAACAATGAAAAGTAGTAAACAAGCAACAACATCATCCATTGCATTAATAATATAATTATTATACAATTGTGTTCTGTCAAATTTTGATAAACACTAAAGCATAAATCAAAATGAAAGATGCGTCTTGATCGAGCACCATCTTCCTGAACCTTGCATCGGTACCTGTCTATGATGACCTGAGGATACAAGTAATTTTGAAAGCGAGTATCAGCTTTGAAGCTGGTAAGATCATAAGTATTTTAGTGTCTTAATTTGTAAGTAAATACTTGTATGTATTTGAAATGTAAGTATTTGTATGTATACAAATTGTAAGTATTGAAAATGTAAATGAACTGTAAGTATGAAAATGTTTGTAAAACAACTGTAAACGTTTGAAAAACCCTAGAAATCTCTATGATTCCTATTAGTAACAAAAGGAGTCTTCTACCAAGACTTAACTGTTCTCAATGTAGTCTTCTACCAAGACCTAACTACTCTGAATGTAGCCTTCTACCAAGACCTAACTGCCTTGAATGTAGTCTTCTACCAAGACCTAACTGTTCTAAATGTAGTCTTCTACCAAGACCTAACTGTTCTGAATGTAGTCTTCTACCAAGACCTAACTGTTCCGAATGTAGTCTTCTAATAAGACATAACTATTATGAATGTAGTCTTCTACCAAGACCTAACTGTATTAGTATTACCCTTTGGTACCCGGGCAAATAACAATGTTAACTGAAGACATCCGTAGATGTACATTTACCTCTGTTGCTAACAGCTGGGTATATGAATAGTCAGTCCCTAAGAGTATACCTGTAATGGTATCAACCGTTGACATCCGTGGATGTGCTTTTACCTCTGTAGCTAACAGAGATTCTAGGAATGGTCAGTCCCGCAACGTATCCTTGGGTACTAGGATATTAAATCCAATCTATCTCGTTGCTTATGTGATTGAATCACAAGGTAAAGATAAGAATGAGGATTATATAACAAAATCTATACATATAAAATGTACTAGTAATTCTTGTAAGTGTACTCATGTAAATGTGATCATGTGACCATATCTATGAAACCGTATGGTAATGTACTGAAATGTTCTAACTGTAGTGTACGTGCTCTTTAACTAGCAAGTATAGTAATGTACTGTAATGTTCTAGCAAGTATTGACTCATGAATGAACTGACTCATTGTATGGTATCGCGTTCTAGTAATAGTTCTAGTATCTTCCTAAACTACCCATATGGTAGTTTACTAATAATCTAACTGGACGTATGAACATGGATGTATACCCTTGCTACCCAAGGGCATTGGATGAACTGGAAGGACCTTTTATGACTATATATGTACAAATGATATATAACCAATATTTAAACGACCTTCGGACGAGTACCCGATATCCTATCAGACCACATCCAAATCGAGGAAAAGGAAACAAGGTTGATAGCCTTCCTAAGTCTTTTAAACAGTACTTATATAACTATACATATAGAGGCATGCAATTTATAATATAAAAGCATAAAATAAGTTTTGTAAAACCCTTGAACAAAATTATTATCTAAGAAAAGATCGACTTGATGTCAATTTATAAAACGTTTTGAAGGCATGGGTTTGATAAAACAACTTTAGTATAAGGAAACATTTGTTTGAATCACAATTGTAAATAAGTTTGAAATGAAACATACGGAGTAAAATGTACAGTGTAATAAGGAGTTTTAAACACATAAAGTGTTTATGAAAACATTTCAAGTAAACTGTTTGGTAAAACGGCTAATGAGTAGCCAACCATTTGAATACTGCTTATTAATCACATGTGATTAATATAATAACTAACAATATTCTACTTGTATCCCCCCCATAAAACATTTAAAAAATAGTTAAAACATTCATTAAGGGGTATGAACTCACCTGTTGTGGGTGATACGGATGAACTGAAGAGGTAGGACTGCTAGGTGTCAAGTGGAAACTTTAGACACACACAATGGTCCTAATTACATATGAAGACATATGTATATAAACAATTACTGATTATAACGCTAATTAAACATGTATAAAAATCCTAATGTGAGGAAAACACTTTTGGTCAAGTGCTAGGAGGCTAATGGGTTGCGACAAAGGAGTGTAAGGCCTCGTATGGGAGTTTATGGTTAAATGACCATATGATTTGGAGTTTAGGGCCCAAGGGAGTAAACTCCTGGCCGTAAACACTCAATGAGGTCTCTAAATGAAGCCTATCATTTTTACGACTAGTTTGGTGAATTGTTTCAAGGCTTAATCAAGTGTTTGGGTGACATTTTCCCCCTTTATAGGGGTTTACAGCCCTGGGACCATATCCCATGGAGATTACGGCCGTAATCTCCTTTGGGGGAAAGTTTATGGTGCTTTCAAGTCCCTAACACTTCAAGGTTATGATCTATGTTGGGTTCTAGGCATAAGGAAGGAATTAGGGTGTCATTTGAGCACTTTATAGGGGTTTACGGCCCAAGAACTTGTCTTGGCCGTAAACTCCTTAATACTTGTGATTCCTTATGTTTTCTAGGCTATAAAAACTTTAGGGTATATGTCTAAATTCTAGCCTAAGCCTTAGGAAGTGTTTGTGGCATCATAACACCCCTAACTTGTGTTTTCGGCCCATGTAACATTTGGCCATGTGTTTGCGGCCGTGAACACCCATAGGTGTTGGTATTTTGATCATTTTGGGTCCTAGACACATCAAGGTAATGTGCCACTAGTCTCTTGGCTCAATGAAGGCATTTAGGGCATTTTGGCAACCTAAAATGGAGTTCACGGCCCAAGAACTTCCTTGGCCGTGAACTCACTTCTAGCCAGGATTCCTAATTGTTTTGGTGTCCTAAACATGCAATGGTGGGTTCTAGTTCGACTTCCAAGGCTTTGAGGGACTTTGGGACACTTTTATCCCTTAAAATGGAGTATACTCCCCAAGTGTTCTTGGGCGGAAAACTCCCAAATCTTGGGGTTTTGGTCCAATTTTGATGTTTCTAAACACAATCTAAGTTATATAATATAACTAGATCGAAGTACTCACAATTTGGGATAAAAACCCAAAGATCCGTGAGAGAGAATTTGGCTTTTCTCTAATTGGAAATGTAACTAATGAACTATTTTGGTTCAAATTTCTATATATGGTCCTGGGATTTTTGGCAGAAAATATTTTTATTCCCGGAATGAACTCTAATATCCTAGAGTATTGGAATAACAATGTTGCACAAAACCCTAGTGCATCCACTCTCCAGATATCTCCTTAAGTGTAAATCCTGAAAAACTGCCAAACTTATACTCGAAGTCTGAATTTTCACTGTAACTGTTGTACTTCTATTGGGTTGATATGGTTTGTTTAGAATGGAAATTTCGGGTTGTCACATCATCCCCCTATTGAAGGGAATTTCGTCCCGAAATTAGAATTTAGGTAAGGAAGTAGGTATGAATGATCGAGTCGTGAGGTGGAAACTTCCTAATCGATGAGTTCTAGGGCTCCTAAGTGAAATCGGGTTCTCGGTTGGCATTCCAACGAACCTTCACTAACTGGCAACGACGTTGCTTCGTCCGCTTGACCTCTCGGTCAAGGGTCACTATGGTTCTAATACGAAGGCGATGATCTCAACGAATGGACTTACAAGAGTCCTAACGGAAAGGTATGGTTTCACGATCGAGACACGAAGATTAGAATGTACGTTACTGAGTTCGCGGAGTAGGTCTAGTGTGTGCGAGGTACAGGACCGATTCTGGTAAGAATCTCGGAGGTCCTATCTATCTTGGATTTAGCTTTCCATGCTTTACAAAGCGTATTAAGCCGTTCCCAGAGTGAGACTTCCTAAAGAACTTGGTCTCTCTCTTGGAATTCCAAAGGTTCTTTCTCTTGCTTAACTTCCTAGTCAAAGGTCACCCCTTGCTGGGTCAAAGTCGTACGGGTTTCTGTAACTTGCGAGGAGTTCTGAATGAACTATGACAATAGGTCTGTAAGGACTAGAATTTGGCGAATGACTGTCGGCGTCTCTGGTGTCGACAAATTCTCAACGGTTTTGACAAATTGTAAGAGTATTCAAAATTTCCCACATCACTAACAATGTGTCATAGGAATTTAACTCTTCAATTTCAAAACTCGTGCCTAGAGAACTTTGCGAAAAGTTCCTCTGAAGGAAATGTTTCCATCGGTTTCTTCTTACTACGAGGGTAGATAAGTAGGTTATTACATAGAGAAATGACGAACTGATCCAAGTAAGAAAAACGTAGCCTACTCATTTAGCTCATGAAAACTATGAGTGTATTGGTCCTATCCGAAGGGTATCACTACGGACTCGAAGTGTCCGCATCGAGTTCGGAAGATAGTCTTCCGGACATCCTTCCCTAACACTTGAACTGGTGATATTCGGATCTCAGATCCATTTCTGAAAGTAATTCTTTCTTGCGTTTGCTCAACCATTTCATCTATGCAAGGAAAAGATAACGATTTCTACTGGAAAATCTTGATGGAGTCCTCGATAGCTGAGGTACATACGATGCGATCTGTCAATCTCTGGAAAAATATGACCGAGGTTCTCTAGGGTGAGAAGCCTAGTCTTCTAATTCTATTTCTGTGTAGTTCACTAAGTTGTCTATACTGTTCTGGTATCTCAGTAGGTGTTTCGACTGTAGGGCAGTCTGTTTACAGAAGTCGTACTGGGTTCTAAGTTTGTTCACATGACGATGCGATTACTCGTAGGCTTAGGCAGTTCTCCGTCCTGAAGTTCATATTAGAATTCATACATGGTTTCACAATCACAGTCTCGTGTATATGAGTTGTATATAATTAAGATTGAAAAGGTAGTCGAATAACTAATTCTTCTTTAAGCTCACATCCCATCGGGGAAAAAGAAGTTAAAGTGGAATCATCAATTCTAAACCTGTAGAACCTTGATTATACATCACTCTTATGTATACATTCCTCAGTGATAGATCAATCGTATAAATCCTTGGATTGAACTTGACGTACTGCACGAGTGGTACTTTGGGGCTTTCTTCGGAAAAGAAAATAAATAACAGGTAGTCCTGGCATGAGTACTTCGGTGTTCTGATATGACGGCTTCACTGGAAAAGCGATCTAGAAGAAAGAGATGTACGTATGAAGCTGTTTTCGTGAAGATCGAATTGAATCGAGTCGTATGATAATGTCGGAATCATATAGAAACTTAAAGAGATTAGATTTGAACATAAGGCGTTTACAGACAAAACACAACCATGCAACCATGAATAGAGTTACAGTACTTTAGACTTACGACAAGACTATCGCTGTGAATAAGATATACTACAAAAGACAAGTATACGCAACACGAGAATCCCTATACATACAGGATCTCGCAAAAAGTAAGACTCTAGTTACACTAGTTTCGGATAGTTTATAAGTCTGTTACAACGAAACGCCTAAATTACATTAACGTGGGTTCCGGAGTAGGTTCTCCTGCAGCGGTGATCCTGAGAATCTTCCCATCTGCTCCCGAGTTCTTCGCTATCGGGCAATCCTTCTTGAGGTGTCCAATTTCACCGCATTGGTGACATATTTGGACAACACCAACATTGGTGGTGGAAGTGAGGTGTTTAACCAGTGTTATGTGGACACGAGTGCCTTCCTCATTACTCCACCTTGGAAATTGCTTCCTTAAGCGTTCGGCTTTATAACTACTCTCGTGTGTAGGGTTAGTCCCGATGAAAGGGACTTGAGTGATGCGTCGTGCCGGTACTCCACAGTTACGAGCATGGTGCCCTATGTTTAGGCAATTGCAACATTGCATCTAATGGCAAGCCCATGATGATGGAAACTACACTTATCACACCTCGGGAGTTTTCCCTCGTATGGCCTGCTCGGTACGGGAATGGCAGGGGTTTCCACTTGCTGCTGTTGCATAGCCAGCCTTTGGGATCTCTTGCGTTCTTTCCGGGCTTGACACTTTCGTTTCTTGTTCTCTACTTTTCGGCTTTGCGAGCCTGTGACTGTTATTGTTTGGCGACTTCCTGGATGGATACCACGATTGGAAACTTCATTCCCATCATCAACATTGATTGTGCTGATAGCGTTACGGTGCGCGAGGACAGCGGTTACGGCAGCTACCACAGCAGCAGTAACTGCTGTTTGGAAGGTAGCGGCGTCCATAGGAAAGGCGGAGGTTTCGTTGTTCGACTGATTGCTTCCGGATGACGACATGATTATGTAATACGAAAATAAGGATTTTGTGAGCGACTCTGGTTGACCCTTGATGTACTTAGATTGTTCATGTAAAGAGTACGACTATGTAATCGAAAGTTTGACCTACATCCCTACGATGCAGTCCTAGCACGGATTGGAAGTATGTTCACGGAGGTTTGACCTACATCCCTATGATGTAGTCCTAGTACGGAAAGGAAGTGATTTTGTAGAATGGTGTCAAGACGTTTGTTGTTCACGCCGAGGTATCGTGGGTTGGTGAATAACAAGATCCAACCACTATAAGAGACTTGGAAATGTCTCCGGATCTAACTTGCTATAGTCCAATGACTTGACTAAAGGAGGTTTCAGATAGACTCCAATGAAAGTATGATAAGAGTACTTGAATAAAGAATGACATAGAAGTTAGCCGGCTGTCAATATCTTTGATATTCACGACGTAAAGATTCATGAAAATGACCTTGTAAAGGTCTTACATCATATCCATAGAAGATAATTCTTGACAGCATAAGTGTTGGAATAGTGTCTAAGGCTGCAACTATAATAAGCAAGTATTTGACCCGGTTGTGCATGGTCCTTTTGGGTTGCCTTCACCATAGCAACTTGATGGGATGATTTAATAAGAGAGAGTAAATATTATTAGTATATTATGAGAATAATATAAAGAATAATATATTGTTATTTGATTAATAGAAGTCATAGAATTAATTGGAATTAATTTGGTGACTTAAAGAGATTAATTAAATAAAGGGGTATAAACTGTCAATTGTTTGATAGTTAAGCTTTAGACTGTAAATCCTTATGGATATACAAGGGACGGATTCTAGAAGCTAGGATAGCTTCAAAATCGTCCATGACTTATCTAAGGAAAGGATTTGGATAGCCTTAAGAGAAGATTATCCAATTAGGGTTTAGGTTGTAACCCTTAAGGAGTCTACAAGTATAAATAGATCCCATGGGCAAGGCAAATCGGCACCTCTCCAAAAGTAAGAGAACCCTGGCCAATTTCCTCCCCTCTCCTCTCTCCTAAATCATCTTTCTTGTTATTGGTGTTTGTAAGCCATTAAAGGAGTGACATTTGTGACTCTAGAAGCTCCAAGACCACAAGATCAGCAAGGAACTCAAAGGTATGGTTCTAGATCTGTTTCAATGTTGTTATTTAACCTAATTAGTCATTAGAAGTCTTGGATTCAAAGCATGTTTAATTAGAAAGCCTAGATCCAAGCATTAGGGTTGTGCATGCGCACATAGGAAAGTTCTTATGGCTAAAACCCATCAATAAGGACCTAACCTAAGGTACTTACAGTACAAGGTAATTTCATAGAAAATGCCACATCGGGCAAAGACAGAAAACGATTACTTTCTAACAAGGGAAGTAAGGTAAAGAATCTACTACTAACGACGGTCATCCCTCAGGTGAACTCTCAGTTCAGCCAGTTGACGTTCTACATCAAGTAGGTGTCTTTCGTACACCCTCTGGCGTACTCGGAGCTCTATGACTTCGGCTCATGATTCAGCCAGTGCTTGTAGCAGGGTTTCATGGTTTCTCTCTGATCTCTCACGAGCATCTACGAGACGAATGGTGCGGAGGGTATGCATTCTCGCATCGGTGACAACTTCAGTGATCTGATGTAGGGCTATCCTGCCTTGAATCTCATTTTGGGCCACTATGCGGACAAAGATTGGAAAGATTCTGTATGCTGAGCCCCCATTGCTCAGGTCGTAAAAGCTTCGGTCGCCATTAAATGGCATGGGCAGATCTTGTCCTTGGCTCCTTGTTTCCATGCATTCCACCCACTCAGGGGTCGGGCCATGAAAAGTCGGACGAGGGTTAGGAATTGGAAAGGGAGTTGCTCGGGGTAGGTTCTCAACCTCTGGTTCGGAATCAGCACCGTCCGAAGGGTTTTCATCATGGTGATCATTCAAAGGGATAGGATGATCATTGTCTGGTTCTTCTCCAAACCAACCAGTAATGACTTCGTTCGGAAGATACTGGTTGCCGTGGGGATGGAGTCCAACCATGTTATTTATGCGAGAATTGGGGTAAGAAAATAATTATTAGACAAACTATCTAGATAATTATTTAGAAAATCTTCATTAGTTACATCACTATTTGTGAAGTGCATACCAGTTATATGTAATCTAAACAGGATAGGCCTTCGAATAAGTGACCTTAACTACAAATTCACACAGAATAGGGGTAAAGTAAAATTTTCACAAATTCTAAGTCTATGACATCCTAATTACATACAGCCTTTGTGTATCCACTTAGAAACTATCAACTTAGTAATGAAGATCCCGTTTTAGTTCTCAAGTATAACGTATTTATAGTAACACCAAATACTCCTATAGTATTTTAAGTTTAATGTTATGTTCTACTGTTCTCATTGTGGTAGGGTTAGTAAGATTTTAGCATTGTTGCAACCACACAACTACATTTAGGCACATGCTAGTCAACCCTCGGATATTATAGTTGATCAGGCTATATCTTCCCAGTTTTGACTATATGTCTCTAAGCCCACTTGTGTTGCCCAAACCCGTAATTCTTTTGTACTGTCCTAGTGACACTGATTTTAGTATGAATGCAGGCACGTATACTTACTTAAATACTTTATTATTTAAAGTATAAACTCTTGGTCAGATTATTTTTAATCCCTTATGTATTTATAGTTAGTATATCTTTTATGGGTTGATATACTTAATTCACTATAAACAATGCTCTGATACCAATATGTCACACCCCAAAACCAAGAACGCAGAAACGTTCTGGGGCGGTGGATGTCATGTACAGTATCACAACAATGAAAAGTAGTAAACAAGCAACAACATCATCCATTGCATTAATAATATAATTATTATACAATTGTGTTCTGTCAAATTTTGATAAACACTAAAGCATAAATATAAATGAAAGATGCGTCTTGATCGAGCACCATCTTCCTGAACCTTGCATCGGTACCTGTCTATGATGACCTAAGGATACAAGTAATTTTGAAAGCAAGTATCAGCTTTGAAGCTGGTAAGATCATAAGTATTTTAGTGTCTTAATTTGTATGTAAATACTTGTATGTATTTGAAATGTAAGTATTTGTATGTATACGAATTGTAAGTATTGAAAATTTAAATGAACTGTAAGTATGAAAATGTTTGTAAAACAACTGTAAACGTTTGAAAAACCCTAGAAATCCCTATGATTCCTATTAGTAACAAAAGGAGTCTTCTACCAAGACTTAACTGTTCTCAATGTAGTCTTCTACAAAGACCTAACTGCTCTGAATGTAGTCTTCTACCAAGACCTAACTGCTCTGAATGTAGTCTTCTACCAAGACCTAACTCTTCTGAATGTAGTCTTCTACCAAGACCTAACTGTTCTGAATGTAGTCTTCTACCAAGACCTAACTGTTCTGAATGTAGTCTTCTACCAAGACCTAACTGTTCTGAATGTAGTCTTCTACCAAGACCTAACTATATTAGTATTACCCTTTGGTACCCGGGCAAAAAACAATGTTAACTGAAGACATCCGTAGATGTACATTTACCTCTGTTGCTAACAGTTGGGTATAGGAATACTCAGTCCCTAAGAGTATACCTTTAATGGTATCAACCATTGACATCTGTGGATGTGCTTTTACCTATGTAGCTAACAGAGATTCTATGAATGGTCAGTCCCGCAACATATCCTTCGGTACTAGGATATTAAATCCAATCTATCTCGTCGATTATGTGATTGAATCACAAGGTAAAGATAAGAATGAGGATTATATAACAGAATCTATACATATAAAATGTACTAGTAATTCTTGTAAGTGTACTCATGTAAATGTGATCATGTGACCATATCTATGAAACAGTATGGTAATGTACTAAAATGTTCTAACTGTAGTGTACGTGCTCTCTACCTAGCAAGTATAGTAATGTACTGTAATGTTCTAGCTGTAGTGTACGTGCTCTTTAACTAGCAAGTATAGTAATGTACTGTAATGTTCTAGCAAGTATTGACTCATGAATGAACTGACTCATTGTATGGTATTGCGTTCTAGTAATAGTTCTAGTATCTTCCTAAACTACCCATATGGTAGTTTACTAGTAATCTAACTGGGACATATGAACATGGATGTATACCCTTGCTACCCAAGGGCATTGGATGAACTAGAAGGACCTTTTATGACTATATATATACAAATGATATATAACTAATATTTAAACGACCTTCGGATGAGTACCCGATATCCTATCAGACCACATCCAAATCGAGGAAAAGGAAACAAGGTGGATAGCCTTCCGAAGTCTTTTAAACATTACTTATATAACTATACATATAGAGGCATGCAATTTATAATATAAAAGCATAAAATAAGTTTTCTAAACCCTAGAACAAAATTATTATCTAAGAAAAGATCGACTTGATGTCAATTTATAAAACGTTTTGAAGGCATGGGTTTGATAAAACAACTTTACTATAAGGAAACATTTGTTTGAATCACAATTGTAAATAAGTTTGAAATGAAACATACAGAGTAAAATGTATAGTGTAATAAGGAGTTTTAAACACATAAAGTGTTTATGAAAACATTTGAAGTAAACTGTTTGGTAAAATGGCTAATGAGTAGCCAACCATTTGAATACTGCTTATTAATCACATGTGATTAATATAATAACTAGCAATATTCTACTTGTATCCCCCCCCCCCACCATAAAACATTTAGAAAATAGTTAAAACATTCATTAAGAGGTATGAACTCACCTGTTGTGGGTGATACGGATGAACTGAAGAGGTAGGACTGCTAGGTGTCAAGTGGAAACTTTAGACACACACAATGGTCCTAATTACACATGAAGACATATGTATATAAACAATTAGTGATTATAACACTAATTAAACATGTATAAAAATCCTAATGCGAGGAAAACACTTTTGGTCAAGTGCTAGGAGGCTAATGGGTTGCGACAAATGAGTGCAAGGCCTCGTATGGGAGTTTACGGTCAAATGACCATATGATTCGGAGTTTACGGCCCAGGGGAGTAAACTCCTGGCCGTAAACTCTCAATGAGGTCTCTAAATGAAGCCTATCATTTATACGACTAGTTTGGTGAATTGTTTCAAGGCTTAATCAAGTGTTTGGGTGACATTTGCCCCCTTTATAGGGGTTTACGGCCCTGGGACCATATCCCATGGAGATTACGATCGTAATCTCCTTTGGGGGAAAGTTTATGGTGCTTTCAAGTCCCTAACACTTCAAGGTTATGATCTATGTTGGGTTCTAGGCATAAGGAAGGAATTAGGGTGTCATTTGAGCCCTTTATAGGGGTTTACGGCCCAAGAACTTGTCTTGGCCGTAAACTCCTAAATACTTGTGATTCCTTATGTTTTCTAGGCTATAAACACATTAAGGTATACGTCTAAATTCAAGCCTAAGCCTTAGGAAGTGTTTGTGGCATCAAAACACCCCTAACTTGTGTTTTCGGCCCATGTACCATTTGGCCATGTGTTTGCGGCCGTGAACACCCATAGGTGTTGGTATTTTGATTGTTTTGGGTCCTAGACACATCAAGGTAATGTGCCATGCTAGTCTCTTGGCTCAATGAAGGCATTTAGGGCATTTTGGAAACCTAAAATGGAGTTCACAGCCTAAGAACTTCCTTGGCCGTGAACTCACTTCTAGCCATGATTCCTAATTGTTTTGGTGTCCTAAACATGCAATGGTGGGTTCTAGTTCGAGTTCCAAGGCTTTGAGGGACTTTGGGACACTTTTATCCCTTAAAATGGAGTTTACTCCCCAAGTGTTCTTGGGCGGTAAACTCCCAAATCTTGGGTTTTTGGTCCGATTTTGATGTTTCTAAACACAATCTAAGCTATATAATATAACTAGATCGAAGTACTCACAATTTGTGATAAAAACCCGAAGATCCGTGAGAGAGAATTTGGCTTTTCTCTAATTGGAAATGTAACTAATGAACTATTTTGGTTCAGATTTCTATATATAGTCCTGGGATTGTTGGCAAAAAATATTTTTATTCCCGGAATGAACTCTAAAATCCTAGAGTATTGGAATAACAGTGTTGCACAAAACCCTAGTGCATCCACTCTCCTGATATCTCCTTAAGTGTAAATCCTGAAAAACTGCCAAACTTATACTCGAAGTCTGAATTTTGACTGTAACTGTTCTACTTCTATTGGCTTGATATGGTTTGTTCAGAATGGAAATTTCGGGTTGTCACATTGAGTGTGTCTCAGATTTGTAACAAAGGCTATTCTACACATTTCACCGAAAAGGAATGTATGATTCTCAAGCCAGGCTTTGTCATCCTAGAAGAGGGGATTCTTGTGAAATCTAAAAGGGATGGGAATGCTTACATCATAGATATGAATAGCAATCTCCCAGAACAAGTTACGTGCCTCTTTTCAAAGATCTCCAAACAAAATGCAATGTTATGGCACCGAAGACTCGGTCATGCTAACGCCAAGAACTTGAATCGTGTTGCAAAGAATGAGATGGTCCATGGTTTGCCTGTCAAGGAGTTTATCACGTTTGAGAAGTGTGTGTCATGTGCCCAAGGTAAGCATCATAGAAAACCACACCTGCCAAAATAGGTCAACTCAATTAGTCAGGTGCTTCAATTGCTTCATATGGATCTATTTGGACTAGTAAATGTTCTCAGCATTAACATAAATTCCTATTGTCTGGTCATGATTGATGATTTCTCGTGTTTTACGTGGGTTTTCTTTCTATCAAATAAAGCTAGAGTGGTTGATCTGATTAAGAAATTCATTGTGTAAAACTAACAAAAAGGTGAAGGCGCTTCGTACTGACAACATAACAGAGTTTAAGAATTTTGTACTCAATAACTTCTGCGCAGAAAAGGGTATTATGCGTCAATACAACTCCGCTCACACACCCCGACAAAATGGTGTTGTTGAGAGGAGCAACAGAACTTTAAAAGATGCTGCAAGGACGATGTTGTGTGACTCCAAACTGCCAGTCTTCTTTTGGGCTGAGGCGATAAACATTGCTTGCTACATTCAAAATCGCGTGTTGATCAACAAAGCTTAAATGAAGACTCCCTACGAGATTCTATATGGTCACAAGCCTTCAGTCAGTTATTTCCGTGTATTTGGTTGTCCTTGCACCCTTCTTCACTTAGAGTCCAACCCAAAGTTTAATGCCAAAGCCGATGATTGTTACTTCGTAGGGTATGCTGCTCGCACCGCTTATAGGGTCTATAACAAGAAGACAAAGTAGGTTGTAGAATCCTATGACGTGCGCTGGTTGGAAGAAAATGACACGGATGCCCGAGTAGGTCTGGATTGGTTGTTTGATTACACATCTCCATTCAAATCCATAAATGTGTCGTCAGGTAGCTCATCTGGATCTGTCTCTGGTTCGAAGAATGTTTCTAAAGACGAAGACGAAGACGTTGTATACAGAACTCCAACGGTATCCTCTTCTCAACCTGAGGGGGAGACTCCTGCTTCACCTGAGGGGGAGTCCTTCGCTTCACCTGAGGGGGAGTCATCTATACATCTTGATAGTCCGAAATCTCTAGTTCAAAATACTACTCTTGATGCTGAATCAACACCACTCACTCCCATAGAAAGAGAGTTCATGTCCAAAGATACTTCCGCTACTACTTCAACTTTTATGGATCTACTCTTTCCTGAAGATTTTTCAAATGAGTTTGTGGCAGAGTCGTTTGGCACGGCTAAATCAGAAAATGAGGGAGGTATCAATATTCACAATCTTCCTGTCTCACTTAATGACATCATCCTGGAAATACCCTCAAGGATTCAACGTGATCATCCGATCGACAAGATCATTGGTCAGCTGGGCGACGGCGTTAAAACCAGAAGTCAGAATGGAGATGTCAATACATGTCTTTACTCTTGCTTTATTTCTCAAATAGAGCCAAAGAATGTTGAAATGGATTTGAATGATCCCAGCTGGGTAGATGCAATGCATGAAGAATTACATCAATTTGAGAAACTCGGGGTTTGGAAGTTGGTTGAGTTGCCAAAGGGCAAAAAGTCTCTTGACACACGATGGGTCTATCGAAACAAGCAAGATGATTCAGGGGTTATAGTGCGGAACACATCTAGATTGGTGGTTTGCGGGTTTCGCCAAGTAGAGGGTCTTGATTACACTGAAGTTTATGCTCCAGTAGCTCGCTTGAAGGCTATTCGTATCTTCCTTGCATATGCCTCTTACATGAACTTCACCATTTACCAAATGGACGTCAAGACTGCTTTCTTGTATGGCAAGGTGAAGGAACAAATCTACGTTGATCAGCCCCCTGGGTTTGTTGACTCCAAGTTTCCTAATCATGTCTACAAGTTGGACAAGGGATTGTATGCGTTACATCAAGCTCCTCGAGCGTGGTATGCGACTCTAACAAAGCATTTGCTCGAGCATGGTTACACTCGTGGCACTATCTGTCAAAAGATTTTTTCGGTATATCAAAGGTAGCCCAAAACTGGGTCTTTGGTATCCGAAGAATTCGGAAGTTGATTTATATGCTTTTGCTGACAGTAATTATGGAGGCTGTGAGCTTGACAGGAAATATACTTCGGGCGGGTGTCAATATCTTGGTGACAGATTAGTGTCGTGGCAGTGTAAGGAGCAACACACTGTTTCAACCTCAACAACAGAGGCAGAATACATTGTTGCATCTGCTTGCTGCTCTCAAGTCATCTGGATCCAACATCAGCTGTTGGAATACGGTTTGAATTACGTAGAAACCCCCATTTACTGTGATAATGAGGCCGCAATTCAAATTGCCAAAAATCCAGTCCAACATTCTAAAACCAAGCACATCAATATTAAAATTCATTTTATTAGAGACTGTTATGTACGTTCGCTAATCCGGCTGGAACAGGTTCCCACTACTAATAATGTGGCGGATCTGTTCACTAAGCCCTTTAACAAAGCTCGCTTCGATGTGCTTGTGGGATTTCTGAAAATGATTCATTTTGAGAATTAAGTTTTTTTTCTATTTTTTTCTTTTCTTAATTCTTCTTAATTTTTAAATTTGTTTTTGTTTCTATAGGTAGGTTAAGTTAAATTTGCGCATTGTCTTTTCTTTTACTCTTATTCTCACCCATGCACAAATTTAGGGGGAGAAATAATCAAAACTACAAAAACAATAAAAAATCCAAAAACAATAAAAAATCCATAAAATTAAAAATATTTCTTATAGTCTTGTTTGCACGTGTTGTGACAGGAAATGAAATTAGCAAGTGATAACGGGCAATCTGAATCTGCGTAACGTACCTAAGTTGAATTGTTTGCGCTCTGTGCTCGATGCGCTGGTAGGCACGAAAGATTTTAATTGGACTTGACTAGGAAGAGTTTAAACCTAAATAATTCAAGGACTTGACAAACATTGACCTAGCTGGACTTAACAATACGACGCTCGGATAGATTGAGTAGGGAGATATACACGGGAATCTACTAGTAACACTAAAGAACCCGTATCTAGAACTGTAGATTCACTTTTCCTCGATGTGCGGATTCTGTCCTTAATTCCGGTTGGATGGGGTGACTGGGGAATTCCGATAAATTAGGTCTGTAGAAGGTGATTTTCTTTCTTTCTGTCTGTTAGCCATATGTTGCCTCCTTTGCGTAATCGAGAGATCCGACCTGGACTAGAACATATACAATTCTATCTCTCTTCATCTTCTCTCTATGCAATTCTTTCTATCTGTTAGCCATATACTGTCTCATTTGCGTGACTCAAAATCCGACCTGGTACACAGTATATGCACCATTCTCTTCTCAATCCCTCTAAAAACTTCAGTTAGTCATATGTTTCATCCTTTGCGTGATTAGAAAAGATCCGACCTGGATGTACAGCATATGCATTCTAAATTTATCTTCTCTCTTAATAATCTTCTGCTCACCAGGTATAAGGAGTATTCTGGAAGTTCTTGATGGCTGGGGCATATCAGGAAGCGGGAAACACGTTCTAGTACAATTAAAATTGAACACATACAAATTGTCTGTAGATCTCTCTACTCAATTTAGGTGGACAACAATATCCCTGGTTTGTCGTCAGCTAAATGGTCCCTAAGAAATTTAATTAAGAATAAGGGCTAAAAATGTCATGTTATTAGTAAATTGTCCAAAAATTATGTCACAAATGTTTCGTGTTTAAGTGGACCACAATACTGGCGATCGATCAGACGAAGATGTGAAAATAAGGGTACCGACAAGTGGAATAAGGTTGTCTAACAACTTTGATCCCAGCTTCACAAATTCATTCTTAGTAATTAAACTTTTAAATTGTATATTTTTTTGGAGTTGTTTCTATTTAATTTAATTTATTATTATTATTATTTTTAATTTAAATTTTTTTAACTGTTAAAATCTAAAAATTATTTTTAATTTTAAATTTTGCAGAATGAATTTAATTTATTTTACTTTATTTTAATTTTATATTTAGTTTTAATATTAATCCTCAAAAAGATTTGTTTTTAAATTTTTTGAAAAATATTGGACTGTGTTGGATCCTGCCTTATACTGTGTAGACATCAGGTAAAGGAAAGCTAGCTATAAAAGGCGTTTACAACTAGAATCCTCCTCATTCTTCTGATTCCGGCCGCAAATCCTCTCACACTCTCTCTCCTCGAAAAAATGTTCTTCGATTTTTGTGAAATTACTCTGATAGCTTTGAAGGTATCTCATTTCCAACCATGAATATGCATTTCGTTCAGTGATATGATGATTTTTGAGCCTGATATCGATGAAAAACTGATCGTCGGAGTTTACGGTCGAAGCTTACGGCCGTAAACTCCCTTTGCAGTCATTAGCATACAGTCAAGGGTTTACGGTCGTAAACCCTCGTTGACCGCAAACTCTGACTTTGACCTAATTTTATTTAAAAAAAATATTAATTCATTTTGGGGTAAAAAATTAAATCGTTTAAAATTTTAATTGCTCATTTTTCTCTCTTGTCTTACTTGGTATGTTTTAGTGCAGATAAAATGGTAGCTTTAAAATTTGCAGATATGCACAACCTGGCGATGGTTCTTGCTGACCCTCCGGTGGCTCATCAGGATCTTAAATCAATGATTCACGGATTGCAAGAATGCTGCTTGGCCTCTGCCATTACAATGAATACTGTTGTTTATCAGAAAATGATTCGTGAGTTCTGGCAGACTGCCAGAATGACAAGGGACGATAATGGAGCTGTCACTATGGATGCGATCATTCAGGGATGCAAGATTTTTATCGATGAGAACTTTGTGAGATAGACTCTGCTAATTAACGACCTTCCGACCTTTCCCACGGAGATTGGTATTGGTGATGCTCAAAGGATTCTAAGGAAGATGGGATACGAGGGTGATACTCCACCAACAATGAAGAAACTTATACCGCCCTCTTGGAGATTTCTAGCCCACGTGCTTGTGAGCTGCATCTCCGGCAGAAGGTCCGGTGTTAATGAGATATCCCTAAGAAACACTGGCTCTATTTTTTCTCTCGCTGCGGGGATCGACTTCAACTTTTCTAGGTTTATCTTGGACGAGTTTGTGGTCAACATTAATGCCACTACTTGGGATACTTTTCTGATGTACCCTCGGTTCGTTCAGCTCTTCATCAATAAGTAATTTCCCGACTTGGTAAAGGATGGAGATACACCTTATATCAAGTCTTTGGGCCCTCACACTATTAGGCTCATTAAGAAAAACCGCAAGGGGAAGGTGGTCTTTCTGGGGTTGTATCCATTGGTCAAGTTCGGATGATTTGCCGAACCGAACGAAGCCACTGAGTCACATGGATCTTCAGAAAAGATTTCTTCGGAGCATAAGGTGATCTCAGAAGGAGATGTGATCACCGTATCGGATCAATAAGGAGAAAAGACTGTTGCTCCTGCTATGTCAGTTGCAGAGGAGCATGACCTACAAAATGTCCAAGTAGAAGGAGACTATAATGAAGGGTCTTCTAAAAACACTGTTGAACCTAACCAATTTGAAGACCTCGATCTCACAAGCTTCGACAAAGATGATATTCCTACCGATTTTGGAGCTAATGATGACTTTTTGGCAAACGTCAACCTCAACTATTTGCTAGATAATGTCAGTGATGTTACTCACACATCAACGGAGAGTAGGGATTCAAAAGACGCTCCCGAATCAACCCCCATTACTACAGATCAAGTGGATGTCTCTTCAATTACAATGGTGATTGTATCAGGGATTCCTCCCCTTGACATTGTTTCACCTACATCAGAGCCACTTCAAGGTGATTTTTCAACAGACCAGTCATTGTCGACTCCGTCCAAAAGAATACGACGAGATCCTAGATTCGGGCATCTGGATTCTGGCTTGTCTCAAGGTTTGCCGTTCACTCCAACTACCACTCCCGCTATAGTAACCACAGAACCGTTACGTGAAGGCCCTAACTCACTCTTTGAAGCAAGTGGCTCCTCAGTTCCACCAGGATTCTTTCCTCCAAGAATGGATCTTGATGCAGCTTCTGTGCGTTTGGCTCAGCATCTTGCTCAAGAACAAGTTGTTGCTCCTTCTTCTAAGGGCAAAGGAATAGCTTTTAGTGAAGGTCAGCCAAGAGAAGATGTCTCTGCGATCGATGAACACCAGAAAAGAGTGAGTGTGCTAGATCAGAAAAACATCGTGTTAAAGATCTCTTGATTGAGAATCTGAATTTGAAGATTCAAGTTTCTGATCTTCAAGAAGATAAAGCAATTACGTCCAAGAAAATTTCTGAGCTTCAAGATCATTTCAATCTCTTAACCTCCAGCTACTTTAATCTAAAGAAGAAGCTTAAGACGATTTTGGTGATAAGTATAAGACATTTGCAGATAAGCATAGAATCAATCTTCACTCTCAAGCTCATCATGTTGCCATGCCAACTGCTCAGACTTCTCGAGTGGTAAAACGCTTTGAAGAAGAGCCTTCTTATGCTCCACATATTTCAGAGATCATTCGAGATAAACAAGAGAAGGCTGCCAAGAAGGGAAAAATCTTCTTCAAGAGCTGTTCCGACAAGAATGCACCGGGAAATCAGTCCACAATCACTGTTACGGATCTCGAAGTCGTAAGGTTTAGAGACACGTATGCTGAAAGGTCAGGTATCATATCTTGGGGTTTTCATGATCCCCTGAAAATGTGGATTGTTCGCAGAAGGAGCGGAAATACGGAGCTCTACAAGGATTGTTATGATTTTAACTCTTGGACCAGGGTGGATCTTTCAGAGCTATCTCAATCTCCGTTCTCAAACCCGACTGATAATCATCAAGCAACAAGCTTCAAGCACTTTCTGGAAGACCAAGTAAAGAAGGGATTTCCAGCCATGAAGACTGCTGGATTTGTGATAATGGATCATCCTGACGTTATTGATCCCAAGATTGGCAATCCGCTTCAGGTGGTGATGTGCCCTGCTACAAATTAGGTCAAACAAATTCCCGTGATTACCCAGATGGATCTCTAAGCTCTATGATTTACTGGGTGTTTGATGAAACCACAACATCAGTTGTCATGAAACTAAAGGAGGGGTGCATTCGCTTATATGACAGAAGGGATTTGTTCCAGTTTAGAAAATGGGACATTCATCATTTTAGCCATTTCCAGATTCAGGTTTCTGAGGAGATTTTTGAGTCTGCTACGAAAGAATACACCACTATGGTTGCTAAGATTATCAAAAAGCGGATGTGGAATGGAGCGAAGAGGCTAGATGATGTAATGATCGTGGATAAAGATTGAATTAAAGCTAGCACCAAACCAATGGGGAGATTGAAGGGTCTAATTAGTGGTTTGGTCTAGGCTTTCTATGTAATAGGTTCTTTTGGTCAAACTATAGCTTGTGGTAGTCTATGTGTAGTTTTCGGCCCGATAGTGAGTTTACGGTCGTAAGCTTGTTTACGGCCCTAAACCCAAGGCCAGTCTAGGTCTAGTATATATAGAGGTGTACAAGGTCGTTTGTCAGTTGTTGATGCCTCAGAGTTCACGGCTGCTGTAACCACAAGTTGTACCAGACGTTATTCCTAATAGAAAAGCATGTGCAAGCTTGTTTATTCTCGATTCTACTTGTTTCTTATTGCTAACTGATTGTATTTGCTATTTGATCACTGGTAAGATCCGTTTCAGGACCTTATAGATCCTTATATCCACAGAGAGGTAGCGAGAAGCCCTACACTTCTAGCAACTCATCTTAGTCTTAGAACTTTCTGAACGAGAACCATAAATTAAAAAGGCCAAAATTAATAAATTACAGTTATAACCTTGGCTCTGAAACTCTTTCGAACACTCAGACTACTTAGACTTAAACACCTTCATCCCCAAGGACTAAAAATGACGTAATTACAACCCATGGGATGAATTTGCAAATACATGTAAACCGGGGTGTTATAGTTTTGGGGTTTTATCTTGATTTTGGGCTCATGGTTGAGTTACAAAAGAATTTGAGTATTCCAATGGTTTTCATGCTAGATCTAGCCATGTTATGGCCTCATTTGGCTTAAAATTGCAAACTTTACTAGGCCTTAGGTCCCATTTAAGCATTAAGTTCTTTATTAAACCCATTTTGAGTCCTAGGGTTCCTTTTAGCATGCATGGACGTAAACATGGAAACTTTACATGATTTCTCAACCTTAGGGGACCAGATCTGTATATTGAGACTTTGTTTTGAGAGTTTAAGGGCTTAATGTGTCAAGAATAACCTGAATGAGTCTAGGATTTGGGTTCGACTCAACTTGGATGGTTCCTAAGGGTAAAGTTGGAAACTTTACCCTTCTAGACATCATGGTGAAGGAGATCTGAGAATTAAAGCTCCTAGATTCAATGGAAACAGCTTAAGGATTAAGTTGTTGAATTCCTGGCTAATTCGGGGAGTTCATTAGGCAGACTCGGGGAGTTGATGTGATTTTTTCCGATTTGTGCAGTTAATGAAGAAACTTGACGAGTTGAAGGACAACTCGGCGAGTTGACTTTGACCTTTGACTATTGTCTTTGACCATGTTTTGACTTTTAAGGGGTCTCAGGGCATTTTGAGTTGTACTTAAGGAATTGTTTCTATCTAGGGGTTGAGTAGAGTTTATATTCAGAGCCGGGACCTAGCCAGCTATCGTTCAGTATTTGAGGTGAGTCTTCTCACCACACTCATGGGTCAAAGGCACCAAGTTCGGCTCATTATTTATTATCAAATGATCCGTATGGGAATATGTAATTGTTTTTTTATTGTAGTTATATGTGGATATATGTGCAGACCATGGGAGGAGCCCATGTCTCAAGGATACAAGACCATGGGGATAGCCCATGGCATTCCAATGAAGTCCATGGAGGGAGTCCATGGAAAACTTATATGTATATATATATGTGTGTGTGTGTGCATGGTATTATGTGATTATATGATTCTTGTGTTTTGGGAAACTAACTATGCTTGTGCTTACAGCTTTATTGAATGTTTCAGGTATTTCTATTGATAAGGGCAAGGGCCCGACTTGATGGCACGACATGCATTCTCCAATGTTTTCACATTTAGTTTTCGTAATACGAATTTTAAAATAATGTGGCTATGTAATGGGATTTTTGTACTTCGTATGGTTGATGTTTATGAAATCAGAAGTTCAAAAATTTCTAAAAAAATTGTTTTGTTACAAGTTGGTATCAGAGCCTTGGTTTAAGGGATCTGGGCACACTTTTGGGTGTGTCAAACTCAAACTGAGGAAATGGTAACAAATTTCTTTTTAAAAAGAAACCTAGGTTACATTTCCTAAAAACGATTTTGTAAGAAAAAGGGAAGAATGCAATGTGTGTAACCGGTCGAGCTCAAGTAAGTGTTCCCAATGTTTTAGCCATGCTATAGTATATATGGAAATTAATGTTGTATGTATTGTTTGCTAAGTGTATGCTTTCAAAGTTGTACACGTTTAGGATTGCATAGCCCTAGAATGATGGAATCTGCCTTATTTATGTTCCTTGTTTGGTTATGGTTTAGGGTATAAGCTTTATTTGATAGCCTATGTGATTCTATTTATGTATAACTTGCATGCATAGGGCAACCTGCTATCATTAATCTGAGTTTCTGGTTTGGTGAGGGTTGGGAATCCTAGAGCAGTCCAGGATCTGAGTTAGTGTTGTGTTTATGAGTCAAGATTTGATTGGATGATTTAGGGATATCAGGTATGGCCTTGGAGAAGGTACAGGTAGGTGCGAAAGGTAGTGTTGGGCCCGTACTACTGAAATCACATGACCTGTACCTGAATCAATGATAGACCTGACAGTTCTTAGAAATCCGGTGAGGAGGAATCTCTTTCGAGTTCCTTATCTTGGTTATTTGTGATATTTTCAGTTGAGGATGGTGATGATCTCGCGAGGTTTAGGTTCGGGATCAAGATCAGGTTTCGGCTTGGCTGTAGAGCTCATCGATGAAAACCTACACAATCTTATCGTAGCCGAGGTTACTCATGCCATCCTTGTCGCTACCTCAGTGATTTTTGGTAACATCAAGGAGGGCATCATGGAGATCATGGAGGAGCAGATCAGGTCCTTCCGATCCGAGATTGTTACAGGCCAGATTGAGGCCGAGCCCTTGTTCAGGGATTTTAAGGCGTGTGGAGCGCCTGAGTTCTTCGAGGTTAGGGATCCCATCACTAGTCGACGCTAGGTGGCAGACATGGATAATGCCCAGCCCACGAGCTCTTGCCCCGAGGTAGAAAAGGTGGGGTTTGCATCTTGTATGTTGAGGGATTGAACACGAGATTGGTGGGAGGAGTTAACTCGTAAGCTATAATCCGCGGGTGTGGCTGAGATGTCTTGGGAGGATTTTGTGAAGAGCTTTGATCAGGAGTTTGCACCGCCTATCAATGTGCAACATTTGGTGAGAGAGTTTCAGGATTTGCAGCAGGCTACCAAGACTGTGGCGGAGATTACTGTCAAGTTCCAAGAGAGGGCACTATTGGTTCCGCAGTACGCTGCGGATGAGGAGATGAAGAAGACGAGGTATCATTTCATGCTGAGGGATGATATATGTGAGCTTGTGAGCTTTTCGAGGTGCAAGACCCTGAACAAGATGGTGGAGAAGGCCCGAGAACAGGAAATTGAGTTAGAGCTCCGCACGAAGTGGAAGCCAGAGCAGGTTCATGCAGCAAAGGGTTAGGCCAAGAAGCCTAAGACCTCCGATCCTCCCAGCAGGGGCCAACAGGGTCGTGGCTGTTGTTCCAAGTGTGGTAAACTACACAGTAGAGCCTGTCGAGCAACGGGCTTAGCATGTTGTGTGTGTGGCCAGCCGGGTCACATGAGCCGGGATTGCCCCAAGAAGGGTTTGATTTGTTTCCACTGCAACCATACCAGTCATAAAAAGGATGATTGTCCGTGGTTGGTTAAAGGAGGAGGAGTAGTGGCGGTGCCTGCGCCTGCTACGATAAGAATTAAAGAAGGCCGCCCGATTGAGGCTGAAGCTTCTGCGGTGAAGTGCCGTGCATTTAAGCTGACTACTGACGAGGCCTGAGCAGCGCCTGACGTCGTGACTGGTATGTGATCTATTTTTGTTTCGTTTATTTTATTAGTATGCTTATGTTGTTATTATTTTATATAGGGACCTTTTTGGTCAATGGTTTGTCGTATCAGATTCTTTTTGATTCGGGGGCTACCCGATCTTTTGTATCTCTTACGCTTAGCAAGAAGTTTTGTGATGCTCTGGGGACTTTGGATTCCCACCTGAGGTGGAGATTGCAGATGATCGTACTATGAGTGTTGCGAGGGTATTTCGGAGGACTGTTCTGAATATGTTCGGGGAGTGGTTTCTTAGCAATTTGGTTCTAATTCCTTTGTGAGGATTGAAGGTGATCGTCGGGATGGATTAGTTGGGGCCCAATGGTGCCATGATAGATTTCAAGCGTCAGTTAGTGAGGGTTCAAGACCCAAGTGGAAGAGAACTGGTAATTCATGGAGAGAAAGCCTTGGATGGTCCAAGTCTCTGTTCGGCTGTGACAGCTAAGAGACTTCTTCAACAAGGTTCTACTGGGTTCCTGGATTACGTTTCGGATACGAGGGTGGAAGCCACGCCAGATATGAGCAGGGTACCGATTGTGCGATATTTTACTGATGTGTTTCCAGAGGAGTTACCTGGGGTGACTCCTAAGAGGAATATGGAGTTTCGTATTGATTTAGTGCATGGTGCGGGTCCAATAGCTAAGGCACCCTATCGTCTAGCTCTGCCTGAGATGTAGTAGTTGTCTATGCAGCTTTAGGAGCTACTAGACCGGGGATTCATTCGTTCGAGCAGTTCCCCCTAGGGAGCACCGATTCTGTTCGTGAAAAAGAATCATGGGTCACACACGATGTGTATTGATTATTGGGAGCTGAACAAGCTAACGGTGAAGAATCGTTATCCGCTTCTAAGGATTGATGATTTGTTCAATCAACTTCCGGGTACATCATGATTTTCCAAGATTGATCTTCGGTCAGGGTATCATTAGATGAGGATTCGGGATGAAGACATACTGAAGACGGCGTTCAAAACTTGTTATGGTGATTACGAGTTTGTAGTGATGCTATTTGTGCTCACCAATGCTTCAGCAGTGTTCACGGATATCATGAACCGGGTTTGCAGAACGATGTTGGATCAGTCTGTGATTGTTTTCATTGATGATATTTTGGTCTATTCTAAGACCAAGGAGTAGCACGAGCAACATTTGAGAGAGGTGTTGGAGACCTTGAAGAGGGGGAGGATTTATTCCAAATTCTCTAAATGTGAGTTTTGGTTGCGTGAGGTGCAATTTTGGGGGCATATCATCAACTAAGAAGGTACTTTGGTGGATCCCGCCAAGACTGATGCGGTAATGCGTTGGGAGGTTCCGAAAGATGCATCCAAGATCAAGAGTTTCTTAGGATTAGCGAGGTATTATCAGAGATTCATCCAGGATTTCTCCAAAATTTTTGTACCCCTGACCCGTTTGACCAAGAAGAGTGACCTTTCAGTGGGGTCCAAATCAGCAGTCGGCTTTCGAGACATTGAGGCAAAAATTATGTGAGGCCCTGATTCTAGCTCTACCCGAGGGATTGTATGATTTTGTAGTGTATTGCCACGCTTCTATTTCAGGGTTAGGAGTTGTGCTGATGCAGAGGGGGCACGTGATCGCTTATGCCTCGAGGCAGTTGAAGCCTCATTAGGCGAATTACCCCATTCATGATTTGGAATTAAGTGCAGTGGTTTTTTCCCTCAAGATTTGGAAGCATTGTCTCTATGGGGTACGATGTACCACCTTCACCGATCACAATAGTTTGAAGTATTTGATGGATCAACAAACTTTGAATATGCGGTACAGGCGGTGGTTAGATGTGGTGAAAGATTATGACTGTGATATTTTGTATCATCCCGGGAAGGCTAATGTGGTAGCCGATGCTTTGAGGCGTACGACGACAAGTGCCCCGATTCAAGATGTTTTCTTGACGATGACACTGATTTCATTTAATTGGATATGATTAAGGAGGCATAGGTGAAGGGTTTAAAAAGGGAGAACTAGAAGATCGAGCGGATTCGGGGGAAAATTCCGTTGTTTGTTCGAGATAGTCGAGGGTTATTGACTCATTGTGGTAAAGTTTGGGTTTCGGCATCCGGAGGTTAAGGGAAAGAATCTTGGAGGAGGCGTACAAATCCAAATTTTCTATCCATCCTAGGGCCACAAATATGTTCCGAGACCTGAGGTTGAGCTATTAGTGGCCCTGCATGAAGCGGGAGGTTGCGTGGTTTGTCAAGACGTGCTTGACCTGCAAGAAGGTCAAGGCTGAACATTAGAGGCCTCATGGCAAGATGTAGTTGCTACCTGTTCCCATGTGGAAATGGGAAGAGATCACCATAGATTTTATCATGAAGCTACCTAAAACGGCACGGGGTGTGGATTCCATTTGGGTTATTGTGGACAGGTTGACAAAGAGTGTGCATTTTATATCGATTTTCGAGAGTATCTCTGCTGAGAAATTAGCAGACATTTATGTGTGG
Organism: Lactuca sativa; assembly: GCF_002870075.4. Lineage (NCBI taxonomy): Eukaryota > Viridiplantae > Streptophyta > Magnoliopsida > Asterales > Asteraceae > Lactuca > Lactuca sativa. The sequence goes on from NC_056628.2 coordinate 162,392,985, forward strand.
GAGGTGGTGGTCAGGCACGGGGTGCTAATATCTATGGTCTCGAAGCGCGATGTTCGTTTCACCTCTAGATTCCAGAGGAAGTTTCATGGGGAGTTGGGTACTCAATTGCATTTCGTTTGATATCATTAATTATAAAGCTTTGAGGTTAATCCATTAATGTTATTTGTTAATGAAGAATTTTGGGGGAAGAAACAAATGTCGTGAACCTGGTTCTAAAATTTAAATCACATACTTTACAGGATATGTTCTACAAACAAAGGTACTTATTTTATCATAACTCTATAATGATATTTTAATTTTAATATTTTTTACATGTACAGTTATATTATAAATTGAATTCATATAAACTTATGATACCATTTTCTCTAATAAAAAATAAAATACTTTCTCAATAATTAAAACACCATAACATATTATGTTTAGAACTTATTGGAATGTTTTTTAATACTTATAAATATAATTTTTTTTAATTTAAAACAACGTATTCCATGGGTCGTTAAAAGTAATAACTTAATCAAAGATATAAAATAATGTGGAAAGAATTCAATATTAAATTTTTTGGCTTCATTTAGAAAATAAAATTATAATTATGTGCACAAAGAAGTCACGTTGATTTACTTTGTTACCCTTGACAAAATGAAAGGTTGAGAATTTTTCTCGCACTCCTCATCGTTTTTTAATCCTCACATTTTTATGTTTTTATTGGAGTAATTGAGCCTATTGTTGATAAATTGGATGGAAATCACCACATAAGATGCAAGCCATCAAGAGTTACAACTAGATGGTAATGCTCTTGAGAGTGCGAGTGCACTTGTGGATCTTATACCATTCCTTGACTATAAGCACCACATTTTTAATTCTCAATTTATATATTTAGTTAAGGGATTTTCTAACATGTGCCCTAAAGGCGCATATAAAAATCATTAATTGAAGTATTAATTGTAAGAAAAATTTTCATAATTAAACGTGATAAACATTAACTATGTATAAGATTACCATAATTAAATATAAAATATATTAGTTATCAGAAATATTATTTATAATTAATGTTTATCACATTTAATTATAGTAATATTCCTCATAACTAGTACTTCAATCAATACTTCTTATATGTGCGGTTTACAATGTTGGACTAATTAATTGGATTTAGGATTTTATGTATGGGTACCTTTTGACTTTTGTAGTTATAGATGTTGCACACAATATGCTTGCTGATATTCGACATGTACTACATTCATATCAACGACTTGATATAGGTAAAGAGTTCATTGAACGTTCTAAAGAACATTAGAGGTAACAAAATTCGGGATTATAATTTTTCAAGATTTTTGTTACCTAATATATATAATCTCATGCGGGACCTGAAATCTGAATAATGAAAAGTGCAACTTATTTTCATTATGTAAATCGATTTTTCTAAAACAATTTGATTTTCGTTTGGGCAATTGCTTTATGATTATGTGTGGTATATATCATTATCTGATAAATATGAATATATTCACCTAATTGATGTAATATATATCTTCACTTATATCATTGTGATCCGGGCGAAGCCCAAGCCTTTCTACTAGAGCATGTTGCTTTTAAATCAACTTTTGATAATTAACTTTTCCAAAAAATCAAAAAATGGTATGGCATAACGAGGAGCATCCAAGGTTTTGCAAGTCAAATTAAAAAAAATCTCAAAACCCTATTCCTTTTACCAAAAATTCAAGCCTTGATCACATAATTTATAAATTACAGATACCATATAGCTAGAGTTCCCAACGACCGAAAGTTTAATTAACATATATTGAATGTAAAATTAAGAGAAATTTGAAAGGTATTAATGACCTCTTTTTTATTTCCCATTACGATATGATATAAAGAGGTTGTACAAGATCGATGATCACGTACACGAACGTTGCATATAATACTATAATTTATATTCTTAAAACATCATACGAACTTATTCAAACTTGAACGCAAATGGGGTCCTAACCGAGTATTTACCGGAAACCCAAGTCATATGCCCTTGGCCGTAATGACCCTTCACCTCAATTGTACTGTCCCGAGTAAAAGTTATATTGTATGTTAACTTGTGGTGTACTGCTGTGAACATGAGTTCTTGAGAAAAACTAGCAACCTCAGCTTTTACACCATGTGGTACAGAAATTTCCCCGATGGTATAAGTCGAGTTTGCCATACCAACGTTAGTCACTGTTCTTGAGTATGTTTTTGTATCACCCTTTTTAAGTGAAACCACAAAAGAAGGATAATTTAGTTGTGCCTCAGGTATAGTTGTTGAGCATGAAACTTTCTTTTTAGTGATCATTTCGATTTGTATGGGAGTATAACCTAACCCACACAGATAAGGAATGTAATCATTGGGCTGGATATCAAACACGAGCCCTGGATCGTTGGATTTTGAAGGCTTTATGTGACCTGCGCCAATGGTAAACACGTCTGCATGGATGAATCTTGCGTCTTTTTGGTCTACAATGGCATGCCCTTTTAGATTTACTTGACTTGCGGTGGTCATCATTGCGGACTTGATTGCAGCCGGCGACCAATCTGGATGCTCACTTTTTAGCAGTGCTGCTATGCCAGCGAGATGAGGACAAGACATTGATGTGCCCGATATTACGTTAAATGTTGCTTTGGTCTTTGTATTGTTATCAATCGATATAGGCCAAGATGCGAGAATGTTAACCCCGGGACCAATAATATCCGGTTTCAGGATTCCAGGACTTTCCAAGTTAGGCCCTCTTGAAGAGAAAGAAGCCACTTCTGGAGCTGTATCTATGTCGACTATAGTTCCACGAAAGAGGATGGTTGCTACGGGGGAAGTAGTCGAATTCAAATAGTTTTTTATCTGAACTCCTTCCGCGTAACCAACAATTGATGCAGGAATAACATTAGGCTCTATGATTGTAGTCTTGCCAAAAATTTTGTGATTAGCAAGAATCATGGCAGCTCCTCCGGCAGCCTTTACTACCATGCTCTTATCAAGTCCAGAACTTGAACCCTGATCACACAATACCACCTTCCCTTTGACATCAATATGGTCTAGTGATCCATTCAAGCAATATGCTGCTGAGATCGTGTCTTTTGCATGGTAAACAAGGGGCCGAAGCTTATGATCGAAATCTTTAGGTTGGTTTATTGCCTCTCCGTCGAACAACTTTTTGTTCCCCAGATACACTGTTGTTCTTATTCTTCTATCAATCGTACTAGCTCCAACTGTAAGGATCCATGGGGCTTCGTTTGATAATGATGAAGTACGAGGCCCGCCGTTACCTGCTGAACAACTCACAAAGATCCCTTTCTGCATGGCAACGAAGGCACCTGTAGCAATAACATCATCGTAGAAGTGGGAGGGACCTCCACCAAGTGATAGTGAAAGCACATCAACACCATCTTCAATAGCTGCATCCATGCCTGCTGCAATGGCGCTTCCTGAACAACCTGAACTGCACACTTTATACATGGCCACGTGTGCCAATGGTGCCATTCCAATGGCAGTGCCATTGGCATTTCCAAATACGTTCGCGTTGTGTACTTGACTTCCTGCTGCAGTACTTGAAGTGTGAGTTCCATGGCCGTCTTCATCGACTGGCGTTTTACTAAAGGAATCAAAGTTCCTTAACCCGATTAGCTTGTTATTACACCCTGCTACTTCACATTTGCCTTTCCATTTAGACGATGGAGGTGGGATCCCTTCATCATTGAACGAAGGATGCCGAGGAGTGATTCCGCTGTCTATAATCCCAATTATGATTCCCTTCCCATAGTTTGAATCCGTCCAAAACCCCGAGTTTTGGTGTAAGCCCAAAAAGTTTGGGGAATGAGTTGTGTGTAACTGATACACTCTCTCAGGTCTTATAGACAAAACTCCCTTCATATTCTTTATCACCTCTGCTTGATGCTCCGACATTTTTGCAGCAAATCCCGTCATCACGTGGTGATACATATGAACCATGACTGATTTCTCATTTGATATGGAAGCACTTTCAGATAGAAGTGATTTGTACCACTCTTCACGATCTTGAGGTTGAGAAAAGTCTTGGCCTTGGGGTGAAGTTAAATGAACAATGTAGGTTTTGAGTTCATTATCCGCCATGGTGGGAGAGACATTGAAGATGGTGGTGCAAGTGAGAAGCAACATATAAGAAATAATTGGCAACATTTCTTATCTCTTGCTAGGAATAAATGTGAAATATTTGAAGGATGTCTCTCTTTTGTTATTCATAACAAGTATATATAGAGTATTTAGTCGTGAATGTATATGATACGTGGCTTCGTATTTCAAGTGGGCACCCATAGAAAGTGACATTTTCTTTGGAATTTGTTAAGGGATAATTAATTTCTAACAAACTAATTATAAATGGTTAAAACACAAAATGAAATATCTTGTTACTCCATCGTCTACAAATAGGAATGAATTAGGCTTATTAGAGCAAGGTTTACCTTGATAGAGATGCTTTCCCATTGCTAAAGTTTTTCCTTTAGCATAGACACACAGGTATTCCTATTCCATAACTAACTATGCCAGAAATTGGTTCCTTGGCTCAAATTATCTTAATAACTTGCTTCAAGGCTTAAAAATTGCTTCATATGGTTGTTCTATGGATACATCTCTTATTATCATTTTTGTTAATCTAGAAAGCTATACATGTTTTGCACGCTTATATATGAGGTTTATTCCCAAACCCTTATTAGAAAAATGGGTCTTTTTGTATAACTTTTGAAAAAAAAGGTTGCAACGAAATGCATAAAGCCATTGATCTATATTCAAATGATTCATTTGCACTTATTTAAATTTTAAGCACTTAAAATTGTAGTTCATATTATGTGTTTATGCATTTCGTTTATCTAAACTAATCAACTTTTTAAGCTTGCCTTTTTCCTAGTGAAGTTAAGATACTTAAGAAAATACATAAACATACAACATTTGTGTTATTTTGGAAAATATTGAGATCTATATATTTATTAATGTAAGTTTTGAAAAGTAATATTTATTTATTATTTATATATTTACATCAAATTAAGTTTAAACATAAACAATGATAGGAGCACAAAACTAAAATAAAATGATATTATATAACTATAAAGTAAAAAACAATATTAATAAAACCTTGAGTGTTCATTGTTGCAAATGAATTTTTCTCTTTTAGGTAATTTCTTGCCTTTGTTGCCTTCACCCATGTTGTGCCTAGGTTTTCTAAATAAAGACCCATTTTTATTACAAATTACTTGATACAAGTTGATAGGAATGTTCAACAAGATATTAATGAAATATGCACGAAATCATTCAAAGTCTTGTATTTGGTCGATTTGAGAATTTTGCATATAACCTTAGCAAGTTAGACATGCATTTTGTCTTCATCAATGGACAATGTTGAAGGTTTTCTTTTTTTACAAGTTTGTTTTATAGAAGACGAAATATACCAAAAGCTTATTGTAGAGTTGGACTATACCAAAAGAAATTATAGCTAGTTTTATTAAGCAATTTGATTCCTTCTTATTATGGAAATTTGTTGGACTCTTTAATTAGGCCCAAGAATATGTTGTGGTGCATTTTTGTCTAATGATTAATTAATCTCCTTTAATTTTTATAATTTCTTATAGTGTTGTAAGAAATACCCTCAAAACCAACGAAATAATAAGTAAATCACATATTTTGTATGAACCACTACCTGTTGAAAATATAAGTTAATTGAGACTCTTCCCATAATTGTTTTGTGTAGTGATAAGGTCTTCTTTTAATCGTTTTATTAGTGTACATTTTTGTTATTCGTGTATAATTTAAGGTCACCTTTGTATTGTTCATAATTTTTTTTATGATAAAGTGTGTTTGTATGTGCATTTTGTTTTGGAAGATGGGAGTAGGATGACGATTGATGGTGTAAATAGTTGTAAAGGCTATTTCACCATTATTAACATTTAGGTAACTACAAAGGGATTAGAATTATGTAATAGTCATGTTATTGTGTCAATAATGTATGTCAATGATGTGTTGATGTTTAAGTTACTGTAACACTTAGTTTCAGTATGAATTTATTTCCTTCAATTGTGATTTTTCTATTGAATTTGGTGAGTTGAAGGCTTCAACTCGATGTGTTGATTGGATTTTGGCCACGAGAATTAATGGACCAACTTGACGAGTTGGGGTGCCTCAACCCGACTAGTTGGAGGCTGGGAAGGAAACCATAATTTTTAGGGTGTTTCACCCTATTTAAAGGCCTTAAGTCTCTTGGTTGTCCTCCTTACCAGCCTCCTCTGTCCAAAATACCCTAAAAGAGTGTATCATCGTCCTTGAGGGTGTGTGAGCTTGTGGAGGGCCTTAAGAGTTGATATTTTCACACTTTTGGAGGATCCTTGAAGTTGAAGGTGCATAGCTTGGAGAGAAGACCTAGATCCAGAATCTCCCCACCCTTTTCAGTCATTTGGAGGTATAAAGTTTATACCTTGCTTTGTTATTGTTTTGGATCTATTGTTTTGTGGTTATCTTGATTTTGGGCTCATGGTTGAGTTGCCTAAGAAATTGAGTATTCCAGTGGTTGTCATGCTAGATCTAGCCATGTTACGGCCTCATTTGGCCTAAAGTTGCAAACTTTACTAGGCATTCGGTCCAATTTAAGCATTAAGTCCTTTATTAAACCTATTTTGAGTCCTAGGGTTCCTTTTAGCATGCATGGACGTAAAGATGGAAGCTTTACATGATTTCTCAACCTTTGGGGACTAGATTTGCATATTGGGACTTTGTTTTGAGAGTTTAAGGGCTTAATAGGTCAAGCATCACCCCAATGAGTCTACGGTTTGGGTTTGACTCGGTTTGGATGGTTCCTAAAGGTAAATTTGGAAACTTTACCCATCTAGCCATCATGGTGAAGCAAATCTGAGAATTGAAGCTCCTAGATTCGATGGAAACAGCTTAAGGCATTATGCTATTGAATTCCTGGATAACTTGGCGAGTTCATTAGGCGAACTTGGCGAGTTGATGTGAGTTTTCCTGATTTGTGTTGTTAACGGAGAAACTCGACGAGTTGAAGGACAACTCAGCGAGTTGGGTTAACTCGGACCGTTGACTTTGACCTTTGACTTTTGTCTTTGACCAAGTTTTGACTTTTAAGGGGTCTTTGGGCATTTTGAGTTGTATTTCAGGAATTGTTTTTGCTTAGGGGTTGAGTAGAGCTGATATTAGGATCCGGGACCTAGCCAGCTATCGTTCAGTCTTTGAGATGAGTGTTCTCACCATACTCATGGGTCGAAGGCATCGAGGGTGGTCCATTAATTAGTATGAAATGATTCGTATGGGAATATGTAATTGTTTGTTATTGGATTTATATGTGGAATTATGTGCAGACCATGAGAGCAGCCCATGTCATTTGGCAAGACTATGGGAGGAGTCCATGGCTGAGGGATACAAGACCATGGGGGTAGCCCATAACATTCCAATGAAGACCAATGAGGGAGTCCATGGCAAACTTATATGTATATATGTGTGCATGGTATTATGTGATTATATGATTTTTGTGGTTTGGGAAACTCACTAAGCTTGTGCTTACAACTTTATTGATTGTTTCAGGTACTTCTATTGATAAGGGAAAGGGCCCAACTATATAATGCGGCGTGCATTCTCCAGTGTTTTCACATTTGGTTTTCGTACACCGAAAAATAGTATGGCTATGTAATGGGATTTCTGTACTCCTTATGGTTGATGTTTATGAAATTAAAAGTTAAAAATTTTCTCAACAATTTAGGCTGTTACAAGTTGCGAATGTGTTGTGCTAATGTGGAACAATAGCACCACGAACATAACCAAGTTATAATTTCTCTAAATTTGATTTTCTTATTTCTTTATTTTTATTTATGTGTATAACTTTGAAGTTTTCAGCTAAATTTTGTTTTAATTTTTTTTTTATTTTCTTATAAAAATTTAATGTTTTCAGTTAATTTAAAAAAAAAGTTGTAATTTTCAGGCGTATAATTCAGTTTCGGTTCATTTATAAATAGATCTTGACAACATATCTGAATGAATCTGAGAAGATGTGGTTGACTCAAGTTACTGAGCCCATTTCTGCTTAAAAGTCGTGTATTTATTTAATTTTATAAAACACCTATGTCAAATGCTTATTATTTTCACGCATAGAATTCGGTTTTAGTTCATTTAGCAATCACTTTAACTTATTTCATTTAAATTACAATTAACGTTTTTTTTATCTTTTCAATGTTACACAACAAGTTGTTATTATGAAATACCTTTTATCATTCAGGAAAAAAAAAACTTTTTTCAAAGATGTATATAATAGGTTAGTATTTTTCAATAGGTTAACACAAATTCCATAAAGATTGGTATAAAGTTAAAATACATTATCTATATTAGTGAAAAGAGTATAGTACGTTACTTTTAGTTGTAAAGAAAAGTAAGTAGATTACCATAATGAGTTTAACTTTTTGCTATTATTAGAAAAATATGTAAAACATGACCAAGTGTATCTATATAAATAAAAGCAACATAATTTCATTTCGTATCTTTTATAAATAATGACCATTTATGTAAAATTCATTAAACATATACTATTTGTTATAAGACAGGGACCATTATCGTAAATTCTAGTAAATACAGACTATTTTTGTAACTGTTCTAAAACGACCATTTTTTGTGAATGATAAACTTAAAAAAAATTTAAATTCTCATTATTTATTAATGAAAGTACCTACTGATACCCACATATCCAAAACGATTACCCAAGTTTCATAATTCTTAATTGTATTGCTTTGTTTTATGTTTATTTTCCAATTTACATTGTTATTTATAACATTTAACCCATGATTGGTATATATGCAAGAAATAACAATGTACTTTTGTTTGTGTACAACATGCATCAGTTTGGTCCTGGTCCTGTTGTTTCTTAAATGAATTTCGATAAGGTGGTTCTTTTTTATTAATGTGGATTTGTCATTAAGGTAAAGACATAAAGAGGAGTTTTAGAGAGCTTTTGATTGACTTTGTACCCACGATTGTTGGAGGACAATGCTTTGATAGGAAGAACAATGGTGATTTGAAGCAGGTGTGGGAAATAGAAGTTGTATATCAGCCAAATGGTAAGATAGTGAGGTTAAGAAGTTTGGAGTGCAGTGTTGTCATTTTTCTCTAACGTCTAGGTAACAAAGTCAACGCTCACACCTATATATATATATATATATATATATATATATATATATATATATATATATATATATATATATATATATGTATATATATATATAGAGAGAGAGAGAGAGAATTGGGGTTTTATATTTTATCTTTTTGTTGTCGGTGTTAATTATATGATTATTCTATTTCTTATTCCTTTGCTATCATTTTTCAATAAAATTATTATGGATTACTTGGTGTGTGAATGTTGTATTTTAGGGGTAGCACAGATCGATGTACTTCTATCCTTGAAGTTTTAAAAACCCCTGATATAATAAGTAAAACAATTTTCGCCACGTGGCAGTCAATTAGCCCCCCCCCCCCCCCCCCCATTCCCCGATTTTTCCCACTCTATTGTCTAAGTTAATTTACGAAAATACCCTTTAATTGCATTTAACCCATGATTCGCATAAATACAAGAAATAACAACGTACTTTTGTTCATGTACAACATGCATCAGTTTTGAACTGGTCCTGTTGTTTCTTAAATTAATTTTGATAAGGTGCTTCTTTTTTGCTAATGTGGATTTGTCATTAGAGAAGGGAAAAGACATAAAGAAGAGTTTTAGGGAACTTTTGATTGACTTTGTACCCACGATTGTTGGAGGACAATGCAATGATAGGAAGAACAACTGTGATTTGAAGCAGGTCTGGGAAATAGAAGTGGTATATTAGCCAAATGGTGAGATAGTGAGGTTAAGAAGTTAGAGCATAGTGCTATCATTTTTCTCTAAAATCTAGGTAACAAAGTCAACGCTCACACCCATATATATATATATATATATATATATATATATATATATATATATATATATATATATATATATATATATATATGTATATATATGTATATCTATATATATTTATATGTGTGTGTGTGTGTGTATATATATATATATATAGAGAGAGAGAGAGAGAGAGACAAAAATTTGGGTTTTATATTTTATCTTTTTGTTGTCGGTGTTAATTATATGATTATTCTATTTATTAGTCCTTTTCTATCTCTTTTCAATAAAATTATTATGGATTACTTGGTGTGTGAATGTTGTTTTTGTAGGGGTAGCACACACCGATGTACTTCTATCCTTGAAATTTTAAAATCCCTAATCTAATAAATAAAACTGTTTTCTCAATGTGGCAGTCAATTAAACCCCCCACCCCTCCCAATCGATTTTTCCCGCTCTAATGTCTATGTTAATTTCCGAAAATACCCTTTTACTTTAAACTCTCTGTGCATAAAACTCGGTAAGAGTTTATAGCTCGATCTTCGCTCTCCCAGAGAATCAACAATAAATTAGGAAACAACATCATCTCTGGATTTCAATTGTTGTATGTAAGTCAATACATCTTATATAGTCACTTGCTCCCATGTTTAAGTTTTGTCTTCGAGTTAGGGTTTTCCAAAGATGAATTTATATGCTCTCCAAATCTCCATGTGCTTCTCCTTTGCTTCTCTTCTAGGTGACTTTTTAATTTTAGTTTTTTGGTTTCGTATTAAATTTGGCATCTTCATTTCACTTTCCCGTCCCTTTTTTTATCTTATTGAATTCAAGATTCATTAAGTTCCAAATCGGAATAAACCCAATTGGGAGCTTCTATTAGTTCAATTTGGATGTGTTTTTTTTTGATGTTTTTGCAGAACCTGGAAGAGAAAAAGTTTATCAGGAAGATGAGACATATGAAATCTGAAGATGATTACTGATAGTTGCCTTTTCATCATATCTAATTTTTCATCATATATAATTGCCTTGGTTAGCCTTTTCGATCTTCTTCTTTTTGCCTCTTTCTGGTACTTTATTTGTTTTCCTTTTTCTTTTCGTTTGAGACAGCTTTTTATGATAATGATTTTAACAAAATCGGACTCCTAATTTTCTCAGCACCTTTATCCTTCATCTTCTTCTCCAGTGATTTCATTTTAAAAAAAAAGTTGTAATTTTCAGGCGTAGAATTCGGTTTCGGTTCATTTATAAATAGATCTTGACAACATATCTGAATGAATCTGAGAAGATGTGGTTGACTCAAGCTACTGAGCCCATTTCTGCTTAAAAGTCGTGTATTTATTTAATTTTATAAGACACCAATGTCAGATGCTTATTATTTTCACGCATAGAATTTGGTTTTAGTTCATTTAGCAATCACTTTAACTTATTTCATTTAAATTACAATTAACATTTTTTTATCTTTTCAATGTTACACAACAAGTTGTTATTATGAAATACCTTTTATCATTCAGGAAAAAAAAACTTTTTTCAAAGATGTGTATAATAGGTTAGTATTTTTCAACAGGTTAACACAAGTTCCATAAAGATTGGTAAAAAGTTAAAATACATTATCTATGTTAGTGAAAAGAGTATACTACGTTACTTTTAGTTGTAAAGAAAAGTAAGTAGATTACCATAATGAGTATAACTTTTTGCTATTATCATTAAAATATGTAAGACATGACCAATTGTATCTATATAAATTAAAGCAACATAATTTCATTTCGTATCTTTTATAAATAGTGACCATTTATGTAAAATTCATTAAACATATACTATTTGTTATAAGATAGGGACCATTTTCGTAAATTCTAGTAAATACAGACTATTTTTGTAACTGTTCTAAAACAGCGACCATTTTTTGTGAATGATATACTTAAAAAACATTTAAATTCTCATTATTTATGAATGAAAGTACCTACTGATACCCACATATCCAAAACGATTACCCAAGTTTCATATTTCTTAATTGTATTTCTTTGTTTTGTGTTTATTTTCCAATTTACATTGTTATTTATTACATTTAACCCATGATTGGTATAGATACAAGAAATAACAATGTACTTTTGTTTGTGTACAACATGCATCAGTTTGGTGCTGGTCCTGTTGATTCTTAAATGAATTTCGATAAGGTGGTTCTTTTTTGTTAATGTGGATTTGTCATTAAGGTAAAGACATAAAGAGGAGTTTTAGAGAACTTTTGATTGACTTTGTACCCACGATTGTTGGAGGACAATGCTTTGATAGGAAGAACAATGGTGATTTGAAGTAGGTATGGGAAATAGAAGCTGTATATCAGCCAAATGGTGAGATAGTGAGGTTAAGAAGTTTGGAGCATAATGTTGTAATTTTTCTCTAAAGTCTAGGTAGCAAAGTCAACGCTCACACCCATATATATATATATATATATATATATATATATATATATATATAGAGAGAGAGAGAGAGAGAGAGAGAGAAAGAGAGAGAGAGAGAGAGAGAGAGAGAGAGAGAGAGAAAATTGGGGTTTTATATTTTATCTTTTTGTTGTCGGTGTTAATTATATGATTATTCTCTTTGTTATTCCTTTGCTATCTTTTTTCACTAAAATTATTATGGATTACTTGGTGTGTGAATGTTGTGTTTTAGGGGTAGCACATCAATGTACTTTTATCCTTGAAGTTTTAAAAACCCTTGATATAATAAGTAAAACAGTTTTCGCCACGTGGCAGTCAATAAGCCCCCCCCCCCCCCCCCATTCCCCGATTTTTCCCACTCTATTGTCTAAGTTAATTTCTGAAAATACCCTTTTATTGCATTTAACCCATGAGTGGTATAAATACAAGAAATAACAACATACTTTTGTTTATGTACAACATGCATCAGTTTTGTCCCGGTCCTGTTGTTTCTTAAATTAATTTTGATAAGGTGGTTCTTTTTTGCTAATGTGGATTTGTCATTAGAGAAGGGTAAAGACATAAAGAAGAGTTTTAGGGAACTTTTGATTGACTTTGTACCCACGATTGTTGGAGGACAACGCTGTGATTGGAAGAACAATTGTGAGTTGAAGCAGGTCTGGGAAATAGAAGTGGTATATTAGCCAATTGGTGAGATAGTGAGGTTAAGAAGTTAGAGCTTAGTGCTATCATTTTTCTCTAAAATCTAGGTAACAAAGTCAATGCTCACACCCAAATATATATATATATATATATATATATATATATATATATATATATATATATATATATACACAAACACACACACACACACAGAGAAAAAAAATTTGGGTTTTATATTTTATCTTTTTGTTGTCGGTGTTAATTATATGATTATTCTATTTGTTAGTCCTTTTCTATCTCTTTTCAATAAAATTATTATGGATTACTTGGTGTGTGAATGTTGTTTTTGTAGGGGTAGCACACACCGATGTACTTCTATCCTTGAAGTTTTAAAATCCCCTAATCTAATAAATAAAACCGTTTTCTCAATGTGGCAGTCAATCAGCCCCCCCCCACCCCCTCCCAATCGATTTTTCCCACTCTAATTTCTATGTTAATTTCCGAAAATACCCTTTTACTTTAAACTCTCGGTGCATAAAACTCGGTAAGAGTTTAAAGCTCGATCTTCCCTCTCCCAGAGAATCAATAATAAATTAGGAAACAACATCATCTCTGGATTTCAATTGTTGTCTGTAAGTCAATACATCTTATATAGTCACTTGCTCCCATGTTTAAGTTTTGTCTTCGAGTTAGGGTTTTCCAAAGATGAATTTATATGCTCTCCAAATCTCCATGTGCTTCTCCTTTGCTTCCCTTCTAGGTGACTTTTTAATTTTAGTTTTTTGGTTTCGTATTAAATTTGGCATCTTCATTTCACTTTCCCGTCCCTTTTTTTATCTTATTGAATTCAAGATTCATTAAGTTCCAAATCGGAATAAACCCAATTGGGAGCTTCTATTAGTTCAATTTGGATGTGTTTTTTTTTTGAAGTTTTTGCAGAACCTGGAAGAGAAAAAGTTTATCAGGAAGATGAGACATATGAAATCTGAAGATGATTACTGATAGTTGCCTTTTCATCAAATCTAATTTTTCATCATATATAATTGCCTTGGTTAGCCTTTTCGGTCTTCTTCTTTTTGCCTCTTCCTGGTACTTTATTTGTTTTCCTTTTTCTTTTCGTTTGAGACAGCTTTTTATGATAATGATTTTAACAAAATCGGACTCCTAATTTTCTCAGCAACTTTATCCTTCATCTTCTTCTCCAGTGATTTCATTTAAAAAAAAAAAGTTGTAATTTTCAGGCGTTGAATTCGGTTTCGGTTCGTTTATAAATAGATCTTGACAACATATCGGAATGAATCTGAGAAGATGTGGTTGACTCAAGCTACTGAGCCCATTTCTGCTTAAAAGTCGTGTATTTATTTAATTTTATAAAACACCAATGTCAGATGCTTATTATTTTCACGCATAGAATTTGGTTTTAGTTCATTTAGCAATCACTTTAACTTATTTCATTTAAATTACAATTAACATTTTTTTATCTTTTCAATGTTACACAACAAGTTGTTATTATGAAATACCTTTTATCATTCACGAAAAAAAAAAACTTTTTTCAAAGATGTGTATAATTGGTTAGTATTTTTCAACAGGTTAACACAAGTTCCATAAAGATTGGTAAAAAGTTAAAATACATTATCTATGTTAGTGAAAAGAGTATACTACGTTACTTTTAGTTGTAAAGAAAAGTAAGTAGATTACCATAATGAGTATAACTTTTTGCTATTATCATTAAAATATGTAAGACATGACCAAGTGTATCTATATAAATAAAAGCAACATAATTTCATTTCGTATCTTTTATAAATAGTGACCATTTATGTAAAATTCATTAAACATATACTATTTGTTATAAGATAGGGACCATTTTCGTAAATTCTAGTAAATACAGACTATTTTTGTAACTGTTCTAAAACAGCGACCATTTTTTGTGAATGATATACTTAAAAAACATTTAAATTCTCATTATTTATTAATGAAAGTACCTACTGATACCCACATATCCAAAACGATTACCCAAGTTTCATATTTCTTAATTGTATTTCTTTGTTTTGTGTTTATTTTCCAATTTACATTGTTATTTATTACATTTAACCCATGATTGGTATAGATACAAGAAATAACAATGTACTTTTGTTTGTGTACAACATGCATCAGTTTGGTCCTGCTCCTGTTGTTTCTTAAATGAATTTCGATAAGGTGGTTCTTTTTTGTTAATGTGGATTTGTCATTAAGGTAAAGACATAAAGAGGAGTTTTAGAGAACTTTTGATTGACTTTGTACCCACGATTGTTGGAGGACAATGCTTTGATAGGAAGAACCATGGTGATTTGAAGTAGGTATGGGAAATAGAAGTTGTATATCAGCCAAATGGTGAGATAGTGAGGTTAAGAAGTTTGGAGCATAATGTTGTAATTTTTCTCTAAATTCTAGGTAACAAAGTCAATGCTCACACCCATATATATAAATAGAGAGAGAGAGAGAGAGAGAGAAAATTGCGGTTTTATATTTTATCTTTTTGTTGTCGGTGTTAATTATATGATTATTCTATTTGTTATTCCTTTGCTATCCTTTTTCAATAAAATTATTATGGATTACTTGGTGTGTGAATGTTGTGTTTTAGGGGTAGCACATCAATGTACTTTTATCCTTGAAGTTTTAAAAACCCTTGATACAATAAGTAAAACAATTTTCGCCACGCGGCAGTCAATAAGCCCCCCCCCCCCCCCATTCCCCGATTTTTCCCACTCTATTGTCTACGTTAATTTCTGAAAATACCCTTTTATTGCATTTAACCCATGAGTGGTATAAATACAAGAAATAACAACATACTTTTGTTTATGTACAACATGCATCAGTTTTGTCCTGGTCCTGTTGTTTCTTAAATTAATTTTGATAAGGTGGTTCTTTTTTGCTAATGTGGATTTGTCATTAGAGAAGGGTAAAGACATAAAGAAGAGTTTTAGGGAACTTTTGATTGACTTTATACCCACGATTGTTGGAGGATAACGCTGTGATTGGAAGAACAATTGTGAGTTGAAGCAGGTCTGGGAAATAGAAGTGGTATATTAGCCAAATGGTGAGATAGTGAGGTTAAGAAGTTAGAGCTTAGTGCTATCATTTTTCTCTAAGATCTAGGTAACAAAGTCAATGCTCACACCCAAATATATATATATATATATATATATATATATATATATATATATACACACACACACACAGAGAGAGAGATAGAAAAATTTGGGTTTTATATTTTATCTTTTTGTTGTCGGTGTTAATTATATGATTATTCTATTTATTAGTCCTTTTCTATCTCTTTTCAATAAAATTATTATGGATTACTTGGTGTGTGAATGTTGTTTTTGTAGGGGTAGCACACACCGATGTACTTCTATCCTTGAAATTTTAAAATCCCCTAATCTAATAAATAAAACCGTTTTCCCCATGTGGCAGTCAATCAGCCCCCCCCCCCCACCCCTCCCAATCGATTTTTCCCGCTCTAATGTGTATGTTAATTTCCGAAAATACCCTTTTACTTTAAACTCTCGGTGCATAAAACTCGGTAAGAGTTTATAGCTCGATCTTCGCTCTCCCAGAGAATCAACAATAAATTAGGAAACAACATCATCTCTGGATTTCAATTGTTGTATGTAAGTCAATACATCTTATATAGTCACTTGCTCCCATGTTTAAGTTTTGTCTTCGAGTTAGGGTTTTCCAAAGATGAATTTATATGCTCTCCAACTCTCCATGTGCTTCTCCTTTGCTTCTCTTCTAGGTGACTTTTTAATTTTAGTTTTTTGGTTTGGTATTAAATTTGGCATCTTCATTTCACTTTCCCGTCCCTTTTTTTATCTTATTGAATTCAAGATTCATTAAGTTCCTAATCGGAATAAACCCAATTGGGAGCTTCTATTAGTTCAATTTGGATGTGTTTTTTTTGAAGTTTTTGCAGAACCTGGAAGAGAAAAAGTTTATCAGGAAGATGAGACATATGAAATCTGAAGATGATTACTGATAGTTGCCTTTTCATCATATCTAATTTTTCATCATATATAATTGCCTTGGTTAGCCTTTTCGATCTTCTTCTTTTTGCCTCTTCCTGGTACTTTATTTGTTTTCCTTTTTCTTTTCGTTTGAGACAGCTTTTTATGATAATGATTTTAACAAAATCGGACTCCTAATTTTCTCAGCAACTTTATCCTTCATCTTCTTCTCCAGTGATTTCATTTTAAAAAAAAAAGTTGTAATTTTCAGGCGTAGAATTCGGTTTCGGTTCATTTATAAATAGATCTTGACAACATATCTGAATGAATCTGAGAAGATGTGGTTGACTCAAGCTGCTGAGCCCATTTCTGCTTAAAAGTCGTGTATTTATTTAATTTTATAAGACACCAATGTCAGATGCTTATTATTTTCACGCATAGAATTTGGTTTTAGTTCATTTAGCAATCACTTTAACTTATTTCATTTAAATTACAATTAACATTTTTTTATCTTTTCAATGTTACACAACAAGTTGTTATTATGAAATACCTTTTATCATTCACGAAAAAAAAAACTTTTTTCAAAGATGTGTATAATAGGTTAGTATTTTTCAACATGTTAACACAAGTTCCATAAAGATTGGTAAAAAGTTAAAATACATTATCTATGTTAGTGAAAAGAGTATACTACGTTACTTTTAGTTGTAAAGAAAAGTAAGTAGATTACCATAATGAGTATAACTTTTTGCTATTATCATTAAAATATGTAAGACATGACCAATTGTATCTATATAAATAAAAGCAACATAATTTCATTTCGTATCTTTTATAAATAGTGACCATTTATGTAAAATTCATTAAACATATACTATTTGTTATAAGATAGGGACCATTTTCGTAAATTCTAGTAAATACAGACTATTTTTGTAACTGTTCTAAAACAGCGACCATTTTTTGTGAATGATATACTTAAAAAACATTTAAATTCTCATTATTTATTAATGAAAGTACCTACTGATACCCACATATCCAAAACGATTACCCAAGTTTCATATTTCTTAATTGTATTTCTTTGTTTTGTGTTTATTTTCCAATTTACATTGTTATTTATTACATTTAACCCATGATTGGTATAGATACAAGAAATAACAATGTACTTTTGTTTGTGTACAACATGCATCAGTTTGGTCCTGCTCCTGTTGTTTCTTAAATGAATTTCGATAAGGTGGTTCTTTTTTGTTAATGTGGATTTTTCATTAAGGTAAAGACATAAAGAGGAGTTTTAGAGAACTTTTGATTGACTTTGTACCCACGATTGTTGGAGGACAATGCTTTGATAGGAAGAACAATGGTGATTTGAAGTAGGTATGGGAAATAGAAGTTGTATATCAGCCAAATGGTGAGATAGTGAGGTTAAGAAGTTTGGAGCATAATGTTGTAATTTTTCTCTAAATTCTAGGTAACAAAGTCAATGCTCACACCCATATATATAATTAGAGAGAGAGAGAGAGAGAGAAAATTGCGGTTTTATATTTTATCTTTTTGTTGTCGGTGTTAATTATATGATTATTCTATTTGTTATTCCTTTGCTATCCTTTTTCAATAAAATTATTATGGATTACTTGGTGTGTGAATGTTGTGTTTTAGGGGTAGCACATCAATGTACTTTTATCCTTGAAGTTTTAAAAACCCTTGATACAATAAGTAAAACAATTTTCGCCACGCGGCAGTCAATAAGCCCCCCCCCCCCCCCATTCCCCGATTTTTCCCACTCTATTGTCTAAGTTAATTTCTGAAAATACCCTTTTATTGCATTTAACCCATGAGTGGTATAAATACAAGAAATAACAACATACTTTTGTTTATGTACAACATGCATCAGTTTTGTCCTGGTCCTGTTGTTTCTTAAATTAATTTTGATAAGGTGGTTCTTTTTTGCTAATGTGGATTTGTCATTAGAGAAGGGTAAAGACATAAAGAGGAGTTTTAGGGAACTTTTGATTGACTTTATACCCACGATTGTTGGAGGACAACACTGTGATTGGAAGAACAATTGTGAGTTGAAGCAGGTCTGGGAAATAGAAGTGGTATATTAGCCAAATGGTGAGATAGTGAGGTTAAGAAGTTAGAGCTTAGTGCTATCATTTTTCTCTAAGATCTAGGTAACAAAGTCAATGCTCACACCCAAATATATATATATATATATATATATATATATATATATATATATATATATATATATATATATGTATATATATATATATATATATATATATATATACACACACACACACACAGAGAGATAGAAAAATTTGGGTTTTATATTTTATCTTTTTGTTGTCGGTGTTAATTATATGATTATTCTATTTATTAGTCCTTTTCTATCTCTTTTCAATAAAATTATTATGGATTACTTGGTGTGTGAATGTTGTTTTTGTAGGGGTAGCACACACCGATGTACTTCTATCCTTGAAGTTTTAAAATCCCCTAATCTAATAAATAAAACCGTTTTCTCCATGTGGCAGTCAATCAGCCCCCCCCCCCCACCCCTCCCAATCGATTTTTCCCGCTCTAATGTGTATGTTAATTTCCGAAAATACCCTTTTACTTTAAACTCTCGGTGCATAAAACTCGGTAAGAGTTTATAGCTCGATCTTCGCTCTCCCAGAGAATCAACAATAAATTAGGAAACAACATCATCTCTGGATTTCAATTGTTGTATGTAAGTCAATACATCTTATATAGTCACTTGCTCCCATGTTTAAGTTTTGTCTTCGGGTTAGGGTTTTCCAAAGATGAATTTATATGCTCTCTAACTCTCCATGTGCTTCTCCTTTGCTTCTCTTCTAGGTGACTTTTTAATTTTAGTTTTTTGGTTTGGTATTAAATTTGGCATCTTCATTTCACTTTCCCGTCCCTTTTTTTATCTTATTGAATTCAAGATTCATTAAGTTCCAAATCGGAATAAACCCAATTGGGAGCTTCTATTAGTTCAATTTGGATGTGTTTTTTTTAAAGTTTTTGCAGAACCTGGAAGAGAAAAAGTTTATCAGGAAGATGAGACATATGAAATCTGAAGATGATTACTGATAGTTGCCTTTTCATCATATCTAATTTTTCATCATATATAATTGCCTTGGTTAGCCTTTTCGATCTTCTTCTTTTTGCCTCTTCCTGGTACTTTATTTGTTTTCCTTTTTCTTTTCGTTTGAGACAGCTTTTTATGATAATGATTTTAACAAAATCGGACTCCTAATTTTCTCAGCAACTTTATCCTTCATCTTCTTCTCCAGTGATTTCATTTTAAAAAAAAAAGTTGTAATTTTCAGGCGTAGAATTCGGTTTCGGTTCATTTATAAATAGATCTTGACAACATATCTGAATGAATCTGAGAAGATGTGGTTGACTCAAGCTGCTGAGCCCATTTCTGCTTAAAAGTCGTGTATTTATTTAATTTTATAAGACACCAATGTCAGATGCTTATTATTTTCACGCATAGAATTTGGTTTTAGTTCATTTAGCAATCACTTTAACTTATTTCATTTAAATTACAATTAACATTTTTTTATCTTTTCAATGTTACACAACAAGTTGTTTTTATGAAATACCTTTTATCATTCACGAAAAAAAAAACTTTTTTCAAAGATGTGTATAATAGGTTAGTATTTTTCAACATGTTAACACAAGTTCCATAAAGATTGGTAAAAAGTTAAAATACATTATCTATGTTAGTGAAAAGAGTATACTACGTTACTTTTAGTTGTAAAGAAAAGTAAGTAGATTACCATAATGAGTATAACTTTTTGCTATTATCATTAAAATATGTAAGACATGACCAATTGTATCTATATAAATAAAAGCAACATAATTTCATTTCGTATCTTTTATAAATAGTGACCATTTATGTAAAATTCATTAAACATATACTATTTGTTATAAGATAGGGACCATTTTCGTAAATTCTAGTAAATACAGACTATTTTTGTAACTGTTCTAAAACAGCGACCATTTTTTGTGAATGATATACTTAAAAAACATTTAAATTCTCATTATTTATTAATGAAAGTACCTACTGATACCCACATATCCAAAACGATTACCCAAGTTTCATATTTCTTAATTGTATTTCTTTGTTTTGTGTTTATTTTCCAATTTACATTGTTATTTATTACATTTAACCCATGATTGGTATAGATACAAGAAATAACAATGTACTTTTGTTTGTGTACAACATGCATCAGTTTGGTCCTGCTCCTGTTGTTTCTTAAATGAATTTCGATAAGGTGGTTCTTTTTTGTTAATGTGGATTTTTCATTAAGGTAAAGACATAAAGAGGAGTTTTAGAGAACTTTTGATTGACTTTGTACCCACGATTGTTGGAGGACAATGCTTTGATAGGAAGAACAATGGTGATTTGAAGTAGGTATGGGAAATAGAAGTTGTATATCAGCCAAATGGTGAGATAGTGAGGTTAAGAAGTTTGGAGCATAATGTTGTAATTTTTCTCTAAATTCTAGGTAACAAAGTCAATGCTCACACCCATATATATAAATAGAGAGAGAGAGAGAGAGAGAGAGAAAATTGCGGTTTTATATTTTATCTTTTTGTTGTCGGTGTTAATTATATGATTATTCTATTTGTTATTCCTTTGCTATCCTTTTTCAATAAAATTATTATGGATTACTTGGTGTGTGAATGTTGTGTTTTAGGGGTAGCACATCAATGTACTTTTATCCTTGAAGTTTTAAAAACCCTTGATACAATAAGTAAAACAATTTTCGCCACGCGGCAGTCAATAAGCCCCCCCCCCCCCCCCCCATTCCCCGATTTTTCCCACTCTATTGTCTAAGTTAATTTCTGAAAATACCCTTTTATTGCATTTAACCCATGAGTGGTATAAATACAAGAAATAACAACATACTTTTGTTTATGTACAACATGCATCAGTTTTGTCCTGGTCCTGTTGTTTCTTAAAT
This sequence comes from Lactuca sativa, assembly GCF_002870075.4. NCBI lineage: Eukaryota > Viridiplantae > Streptophyta > Magnoliopsida > Asterales > Asteraceae > Lactuca > Lactuca sativa. The sequence goes on from NC_056628.2 coordinate 162,414,923, forward strand.
TAATTTTGATAAGGTGGTTCTTTTTTGCTAATGTGGATTTGTCATTAGAGAAGGGTAAAGACATAAAGAGGAGTTTTAGGGAACTTTTGATTGACTTTATACCCACGATTGTTGGAGGACAACGCTGTGATTGGAAGAACAATTGTGAGTTGAAGCAGGTCTGGGAAATAGAAGTGGTATATTAGCCAAATGGTGAGATAGTGAGGTTAAGAAGTTAGAGCTTAGTGCTATCATTTTTCTCTAAGATCTAGGTAACAAAGTCAATGCTCACACCCAAATATATATATATATATATATATATATATATATATATATATATATATATATATATATGTATATATATATATATATATATATATATATATACACACACACACACACACAGAGATAGAAAAATTTGGGTTTTATATTTTATCTTTTTGTTGTCGGTGTTAATTATATGATTATTCTATTTATTAGTCCTTTTCTATCTCTTTTCAATAAAATTATTATGGATTACTTGGTGTGTGAATGTTGTTTTTGTAGGGGTAGCACACACCGATGTACTTCTATCCTTGAAGTTTTAAAATCCCCTAATCTAATAAATAAAACCGTTTTCTCCATGTGGCAGTCAATCAGCCCCCCCCCCCCCACCCCTCCCAATCGATTTTTCCCGCTCTAATGTGTATGTTAATTTCCGAAAATACCCTTTTACTTTAAACTCTCGGTGCATAAAACTCGGTAAGAGTTTATAGCTCGATCTTCGCTCTCCCAGAGAATCAACAATAAATTAGGAAACAACATCATCTCTGGATTTCAATTGTTGTATGTAAGTCAATACATCTTATATAGTCACTTGCTCCCATGTTTAAGTTTTGTCTTCGGGTTAGGGTTTTCCAAAGATGAATTTATATGCTCTCTAACTCTCCATGTGCTTCTCCTTTGCTTCTCTTCTAGGTGACTTTTTAATTTTAGTTTTTTGGTTTGGTATTAAATTTGGCATCTTCATTTCACTTTCCCGTCCCTTTTTTTATCTTATTGAATTCAAGATTCATTAAGTTCCAAATCGGAATAAACCCAATTGGGAGCTTCTATTAGTTCAATTTGGATGTGTTTTTTTTAAAGTTTTTGCAGAACCTGGAAGAGAAAAAGTTTATCAGGAAGATGAGACATATGAAATCTGAAGATGATTACTGATAGTTGCCTTTTCATCATATCTAATTTTTCATCATATATAATTGCCTTGGTTAGCCTTTTCGATCTTCTTCTTTTTGCCTCTTCCTGGTACTTTATTTGTTTTCCTTTTTCTTTTCGTTTGAGACAGCTTTTTATGATAATGATTTTAACAAAATCGGACTCCTAATTTTCTCAGCAACTTTATCCTTCATCTTCTTCTCCAGTGATTTCATTTTAAAAAAAAAAGTTGTAATTTTCAGGCGTAGAATTCGGTTTCGGTTCATTTATAAATAGATCTTGACAACATATCTGAATGAATCTGAGAAGATGTGGTTGACTCAAGCTGCTGAGCCCATTTCTGCTTAAAAGTCGTGTATTTATTTAATTTTATAAGACACCAATGTCAGATGCTTATTATTTTCACGCATAGAATTTGGTTTTAGTTCATTTAGCAATCACTTTAACTTATTTCATTTAAATTACAATTAACATTTTTTTATCTTTTCAATGTTACACAACAAGTTGTTATTATGAAATACCTTTTATCATTCAGGAAAAAAAAACTTTTTTCAAAGATGTGTATAATAGGTTAGTATTTTTCAACAGGTTAACACAAGTTCCATAAAGATTGGTAAAAAGTTAAAATACATTATCTATGTTAGTGAAAAGAGTATACTATGTTACTTTTAGTTGTAAAGAAAAGTAAGTAGATTACCATAATGAGTATAACTTTTTGATATTATCATTAAAATATGTAAGACATGACCAATTGTATCTATATAAATAAAAGCAACATAATTTCATTTCGTATCTTTTATAAATAGTGACCATTTATGTAAAATTCATTAAACATATACTATTTGTTATAAGATAGGGACCATTTTCGTAAATTCTAGTAAATACAGACTATTTTTGTAACTGTTCTAAAACAGCGACCATTTTTTGTGAATGATATACTTAAAAAACATTTAAATTCTCATTATTTATTAATGAAAGTACCTACTGATACCCACATATCCAAAACGATTACCCAAGTTTCATATTTCTTAATTGTATTTCTTTGTTTTGTGTTTATTTTCCAATTTACATTGTTATTTATTACATTTAACCCATGATTGGTATAGATACAAGAAATAACAATGTACTTTTGTTTGTGTACAACATGCATCAGTTTGGTCCTGCTCCTGTTGATTCTTAAATGAATTTCGATAAGGTGGTTCTTTTTTGTTAATGTGGATTTGTCATTAAGGTAAAGACATAAAGAGGAGTTTTAGAGAACTTTTGATTGACTTTGTACCCACAAGTTTTGGAGGACAAAGCTTTGATAGGAAGAACAATTGTGATTTGAAGCAGGTTTGGGAAATAGAAGTTGTATATCAGCCAAATGGTGAGATAGTGAGGTTAAGAAGTTTGGAGCACAGTGTTGTCATTTTTCTCTAAAGTCTAGGTAACAAAGTCAACGCTCACACCATATATATATATATATATATATATATATATATATATATATATATATATATATATATATACATATATATATATATATATGTATATATATATATATATATAGAGAGAGAGAGAGAGAGAGATAAAATTAGGGTTTTATATTTTATCTTTTTGTTGTCGGTGTTAATTATATGATTATTCTATTTCTTATTCCTTTGCTATCTTTTTTCAATAAAATTATTATGGATTACTTGGTGTGTGAATGTTGTTTTTTAGGGGTAGCACACATCGATGTACTTCTATCCTTGAAGTTTTAAAATCCCCTGATCTAATAAGTAAAACAATATTTTCCATGTGGCAGTCAATTAGCCCCCCCCCCCCTCCTTCCCAATCGATTTTTCCCACTCTATTGTCTATGTTAATTTTCGAAAATACCCTTTTATTGCATTTAACCCGTGATTGGTATAAATACAAGAAATAACAACGTACTTTTGTTTATGTACAACATGCATCAGTTTTGTCCTGGTCCTGTTGTTTCTTAAATTAATTTTGATAAGGTGGTTCTTTTTTGCTAATGTGGATTTGTCATTAGAGAAGGATAAAGACATAAGGAAGAGTTTTAGGGAACTTTTGATTGACTTTGTACCCACGATTATTGGAGGACAACGCTGTGATAGGAAGAACAATTGTGATTTGAAGCAGGTCTGGGAAATAGAAGTTGTATATTAGCTAAATGGTGAGATAGTGACGTTAAGAAGTTAGAGCATAGTGCTATCATTTTTCTCTAAAATCTAGGTAACAAGGTCAACGCTCACACCCAAAATATATATATATATATATATATATATATATATATATATATATATATATATATATATATATATATATATATATATATATATACAGAGAGAGAGAGACAAAAATTTGGGTTTTATATTTTATCTTTTTGTTGTCGGTGTTAATTATATGATTATTCTATTTATTAGTCCTTTTCTATCTCTTTTCAATAAAATTATTATGGATTACTTGGTGTGTGAATGTTGTTTTTGTAGGGGTAGCACACACCGATGTACTTCTATCCTTGAAATTTTAAAATCCCCTAATCTAATAAATAAAACTGTTTTCTCAATGTGGCAGTCAATTAACCCCCCCACCCCTCCCAATCGATTTTTCCCGCTCTAATGTCTATGTTAATTTCCGAAAATACCCTTTTACTTTAAACTCTCTGTGCATAAAACTCGGTAAGAGTTTATAGCTCGATCTTCGCTCTCCCAGAGAATCAACAATAAATTAGGAAACAACATCATCTTTGGATTTCAATTGTTGTATGTAAGTCAATACATCTTATATAGTCACTTGCTCCCATGTTTAAGTTTTGTCTTCGAGTTAGGGTTTTCCAAAGATGAATTTATATGCTCTCCAACTCTCCATGTGCTTCTCCTTTGCTTCTCTTCTAGGTGACTTTTTAATTTTAGTTTTTTGGTTTCGTATTAAATTTTGCATCTTCATTTCACTTTCCCGTCCCTTTTTTTATCTTATTGAATTCAAGATTCATTAAGTTCCAAATCGGAATAAACCCAATTGGGAGCTTCTATTAGTTCAATTTGGATGTGTTTTTTTTTGAAGTTTTTGCAAAACCTGGAAGAGAAAAAGTTTATCAGGAAGATGAGACATATGAAATCTGAAGATGATTACTGATAGTTGCCTTTTCATCATATCTAATTTTTCATCATATATAATTGCCCTGGTTAGCCTTTTCGGTCTTCTTCTTTTTGCCTCTTCCTGGTACTTTATTTGTTTTCCTTTTTCTTTTCGTTTGAGACAGCTTTTTATGATTATGGTTTTAACAAAATCGGACTCCTGATTTTCTCAGCAACTTTATCCTTCATCTTCTTCTCCGGTGATTTCATTTTCTTTATTCTTTCCACCTTTTTTTTGTTTTTTTTTTTCAATCGTCGACTACACCTCTAGATAACCTAATTCAGTACTTTTTCTTATTTTTGTTTATAATGAGGAGGCGTGAATTGGTGATTCATTCTTCAAAAATTATATGTTTTAATTAAAATTGCAGAACTAATTTTTCTGGGTGATTCATTCTTCAAAAATTATGTGTTTTAATTAAAATTGCGGAACTAATTTTTCTTGGTGGTGAACAAATTTTAAGTCTATTTGTAAGAGAATCATTTTAATGATTTATAAAGTATAACCAATTTTGAGTATGATCCAGACATTTTTATGCTTGATACCAACTTAAGACTCTATCAATCATCTTCGTTTGTGTTAAAGTCTTTACTAAAGTTATTATTTTTTTTCATATGTCCAACAACTGTTTGTTAAAATGCTCAGAATCTAACACTAAAGTTTTGGCTTTTTATTACATTTGTGATTGGTAGAGTCCGGTATCAGATTTTGAAAAGGGTCGAATCCATAGGGGTGTATATTGGTGTTTTGCATGAGTACTAATTCTTACACCATTCAAATATCTTCTTTATTAATGTGTCAAAGTTTTTTGACTTCTGGTGTTATATATGGAATATGTTAATGTTTAACAAATTAAGGAAGGTCTGCACGATAATCTTTATTTCGCTGGAGGGGCGATTATAGTGCCTAAATTGATGAATGATGGTAAGGCTAAGGTTGAGGTTTGGTTGCCATTCCGTTCTTGTATTTCCAATTGGTTCTTGTATAACGTGTTCAATAAGGGTTAATGCTATGATTGATTATTGACATCAGTTAAAATAAAATGAAAAAAAATGAACATGAAGTCAGGGACATGGACTAGGATTGGTGCATTTGGTCAGTTGAAACAAAATGCGACAGAAGGTAAGATTCGACGACTTGATTGAACATTTGTTAAAGAAACAGGTCATTCAGGATATATGAAGGTGAGTTTGGATGGATTGCTGGTTGGAAGGAGTGTGAATCTGAATGAACATGATTTTTATGATACTTAGCTCAACTATTGAAATTTCACTAGATGACGCCCAAGTCAAGGTAAAAAATAGTAAAGGGTTATTTAGCTAATTTGCTCTGAAATATAATTGTTTTGTCATATAAATCAAATGATCATTTGATTTTAGTTTTTTTTTAGGTGGTCTGTGGTGCCATTATGTATGAAATACTTGTGGGGTATTCACAATCTTAACATTGTGTTTAGAAGGGTAATTCGAACATTTTGAATTACATTAAAAAAAACACTAAATCATACATTCAACTATTTTATGTATTTATAAACAATAGTATTTTTATTTTGAGCATTATAAGAAACAATTTTTCATGATTTTCTTTATTTCCTATCTATGAAGGCTTGCATAAATGTCTTTTAGTATGTATTTGAAATGGTTAATTGTTTCATTGCAATTTGGCTTAATGATTAGAGAAACTAAGATTGTTACCGTCATTAATTTGTGCAAACAAAAAAAATAGAGAATTCTAAATATATATATTCTTTTAACTGTTGATTAAGATGTTTGACAGGTTATTTTATCATTTCTACTGGTACTGCTAAACTTGGATACAAGTATGTAAATATATGTATGTAACTACATTATTATTGGTCTTAATTTCTCTATCTTTATATTGGTTGTTGTTTCGATCATGATTTAGAACTAAGAAAGTAATTTAGAAATCCGGTTCTTTATCTAATTGTAGTTATCGTCGGTCTAAATCAAGTCGTGGTCACTCATGAATATGGTTATATATATTTTTTAGTGTTTCTAAACGAGATTTGCATAAGTTGGGTTGATAGGATGGTGTTCAGGTATGTAAATATATGTATCCACTCCACAGCCAAACCACCGGTTCATAGGATGGTGTTCAGGCGTCCATTGGGCTGCGACGTTGGAAATCACATGTCTCTTGCACAACAAATCTGGATAGCTTTATAATTCTCGCCTTTGAATCTAACGGCAGGATGAAATCACCAGGACACTTGGGTACCGTGGAAGATGGGTGAGTTCATGTCTCTTAGGTGGCAGTGATGTTAGGCTAAAGGTAGCGATAGAGAGAAATATACAAGAGATGGGAAAAATAACTTCTGGATATCCCAGAAGCATATGACGCTAGCATTCATAAAGCCCAAATAATCCCAAATTACAAAAAAGTCCCTCGTAGATAAATAAAAGTTATAACAGGTCACATGGTAAAATATAAAATACCAATAAGAAAAACACATGTAACAATACTCCCTCCTTAACAAATTTTTTACCTCAAAAAAGAAGTGTCACTAAATCAGCAAAGTCTGGAAAACGTAGTCACATCTCGTTTAAATATTCCCATGTAGCCTCTTGAGCCGTTTGCCCCTTCCATTGCATCAAAATCTTCATAGCAGCTCGACTTCCCCGCTTGGCCAACTTCCTGTCGAGTACACTCGTAGGCTGCAGACAAGAGTTAGCTTGGAGTGCTTGTGCACTCTTAAAGTATTCTGCATATATAGTTGCAACTTAAGTTAAACCCATGATCCGGTTTCAAACTCCATCTCGCTTCGGTGTTTATTGGCTTGTTGCTTCATTCTATTTTCAGCCTTTTGGAGAGACTACTTCAACAACTTCATTGACACCTCCCTATCCCACATGAATTCATCAACCTCCTTTTCTATCGCGTCCTTACGAATGTAAGGGATGTGCAAAGGTGGGGGAAATCCATATAAGGCTTCAAAAGGTGACATTCCAATTGATGAGTGATATGTGATATTGTACCACCATTCAACTAGTGCCACCCACTTGACCCATGTATGAAATCTCTCAATCACCATACATCTCAAATAACCCTCTAAAAACTGATTAACCACCTCCGTCTTGCCATCCCTTTAAGGTTGGTAGGCCGTTGAAAGGTTGGCTGCTACCCCTTGTAACGCTAAGAATTCCTTCCAAAATGAAATTAAAAATATTAGGTCACAATCAGAGATTATAGAAGATGGGAAACCATGTAACTTGTACACGTTACCGAGGAATACCTGGGCGATCTCGTTATCAGAGTACGGATGACTGAGCACCATGAAGTGACTGTATTTGGTTAACGGGTCCACTACCACAAATATGGTATCCCTTCCCTTGACCTTCGGTAATCCGCCTATGAAATCCATTGATATGTCAGTAAAAATGGTGTCGGGTATGGGTAACAGTTCTACGAGACTGGGTGACGCCACATTTTCATGCTTCGCCCTCATGCACACGTCGCAATTTCACACGAGTTGTCTAACACCCTTATATATTAAACAAGAAATATAAGCTTTAGGACAACACCATTAGGGACAACACGAAGTTTTAGGGACGACACTCCAGAATACGCGTTCTTGTCATCGCTAAAGCCATGCTTCGTCGCTAATAAGGGCGTCGCTAAAGAGTTTGATCGTGATCCGCGTGAATGTTTCCTGATCAATTTTTGTCCCTACGATTGCATCCTGATCCAAGCGGATGGGGTTAGTTACTGTTCACACCAATAGGGACGACGCCATTTGTGACGACGCTGTCGCCGCTAAAGGTGGCGAAAATATGAGCGCGTGAATTTCCCTCCGATTTGTTGTCTCTAATGATTCATAGTCGTCCCTAAAGGTGTCGCCCCTAAAGGGTTCCACCTTTTGTTCCCCATCAGGTCGTAGAACCTGATTAATTTCTAGTTTCCATTTCTCTCTTATTTTTTCCGGCGACAATCAGGAAGCATTTTCCGGTGAATTTCAGTGCATCCCACTTCTTCCGCCAGAGGGATTTGCAGCTTCTCACCGGGTTTCAGTTGCTCCACCAGTGACTATCACCACCTCAGCTCGCCACAATCTCCGACGAACTTCTCCACCGGCGAAGGTGCGTTTCCCTTTCTCATTTCCACCGTCTTTTCTCTTTCTCTTTCTCTTTCTTCTCTAATTTTGTTGATTTTGGTTGTTTTAAGGAGATTTCTCTAATCTCCAACTTTTAGAACCACCACATCAACGCCATTGTTGCCGCCTGTCTCCGTCGACGTCCACTGTCTCCGGCGACATCCACCGTCTCCGACAAACTTCGCCACTGGCTCCACTGTTTTCAGCTCTACAACCACAGGTGCGTTCAATTTTTGTGTATATGTGTATGTATGAATTTGATATATGTTTGCAAGTTTATTTTGTATAAGGAATTTGATATATGTGTATGTCTATTTGAAAATGTATTTCAAGAAAAAGTGTTTGATATATGTGTGTGTCTATATGTGTATATGTATATGTATGTTTGGAATATGTATATGTGTATTTGGTATGTTTGGAATGTGTATATGTCTATTTGGTATTTTGTATATGCGTATTTGTATATGTATAATTGGTATTTTGTATTTGGTATTGAATTGGTATGTGTATATGTCTATTTGGTAAGTGTATACGTATGTATGTATGTGCATTTGAAAATTTGTTTTAAGGTACTATGTTTGATTGTATATTAATTTAGTGTATATATGATGTTATAATTGCAAGTATGTATATATTTGATTTTAGATAAAAGGAGTGTAAAGATAACATCAATGCAACTACATACGAGTATATATTATTTAAATTTCAATAATATAAAATATTCTTACAAATAAACTAAAAATCAAATGTAAAGATAACATGAGTGCAACATTTTTAAATAACAACTTTTTGCTCATAAATAATATGTATGAATAATAGAAAAAAAGAACCGCATAAAACTTTTGTAGGGTGACTTAATTGTTAAGTAAGAATAATTTGTTTTTATAGTATGATATATTTTAACTTATATTATTACTTTGTAGGATGTGGATGTTAATGCTTTTCTCCAAAACCCGACGTTTGTGACGGTAATTGAAGATATTATGCGCTCATTTAGCAAGCAAGTCGACAATGCGACCAACAACGATGATGAAAACGATGATGGAGAAGACGATTATTATATATTGTTTTATGTTATGGATGATGTTATTATAGATTTAGATAATGTTGATGTTTTATGTAATGCAGATTTTTAAATTATATGTTTTATAATTTTATAAATTCTGCATTTTTATACTATAAACGAATATAAAATATAAATTTTATCTAAAAAAAACAATCATTAGTGGCGACACCGTTAGAGACGATCTTAAGCATTAGCGACGACACATCCCGCCGGAATATTTGGCCGGAATAATATTGGCCGGTGGCTGGAATATTATTAGGGACGACGAGTGGTATTAACGACGATAAGTATTAGAGACGACGCCTTTAGGGACGACTTTGGAGTATTAGCTACGAGGTATTTGAGGCGACCCAATTGAGACGACAAGTCGTCCCTAATACCTTTAGGGGCGACTTTCTTGACTATTAGCGACGCTTTTTGTCGTCCCTAAAGGTGCATTTTCTTGTTGTTTCCTTTCCAGTAAAACATTCCCTTAATTCGTTGAATTGTCGCATTAACCTCGGAATGACCCCCCAGTGGAGACTCATGGCATAATCTAAGAATTTCATCCCTTAACTATGCATCGCTACGGCGCTACCTATGATCATGCGATTTTTCCTGAAGAGCCGTTTTCCATTCCACATTATTTTTGGTAGGTGAACTCCCTTTTTATTTCTCTTTGATTTTGTGTAGTTGAATATCACCTTCCTAACTTGCAATTACGTTTTCCAATAATAGTGGCTCAATTTGGGAAATAGCCATGGTGAACAACGTGACTCCTTGCACCCGTGACAATGCATCGGCGGCTACATTTTCCCGACCTTTTTATATTCAAGTGTGGAGTCGTACCCCAATAACTTCGCTGACCACTTGTGTTATCACACAGGGGCGGAGCCAGGATTTAAGAATAAGGGGACTGATAGCCTTACATCATAATAATATATTAAAATATAATGTTATATCCGAATAAAGTAATATGTCTAAAATTTTAAAATAAAAATGACAAAGAATTAAATACTTGTCTCCATTAACCTCAATCTTCAATTCAACTAACTATAAACATCGACTCATATTCATCCATTAACCTGCGAGTATTAAAATAATTAGTTAGAACATACATACATATGGATCATTTTAGGATATTAGAATATATATAAGCATAAAAAATAGTATCTTATGCACTTTAAGTTGTGCTCGTCTTTGTTTCATGGAATAGAAATCATCTATAATCTCATCCGTAGGAAATGTATCGGCAATCTCTCTCTCAATGTTAACAAGCAAACAACTTTTAAGAAAATCATCACTCATGGTATTTCGGAGTCGTGTTTTCACAAGTTTCATTGCCGAAAATGCTCTTTCAGATGTCGCGGTAGAAACAGGGAGAGTCAATATGAGACGAATCAGCTTATCAAGCAAGGGATAAGTACTCAACTTTCTTGTTTCATGTAGGTCTCTACACAACTCTGAAATTGTAGAAGAATTTTTCAGTTGTGGGTGATTTTGCACATCTATTTCATAATGTTGTAACTCAAGTTTCAACAAATTCCTTTCATGCTCCGTAAAGTCCATAGGGTAATATGATGTTGCCAATTTACATATATCCTCAACGTTTAAGGACTTTCTTGGATCTAGCATAACACTGAGACGGAGAAGCTCTGTTGTAGACTCATTAAATCTGGAATTCAGCTCTTGCAACTGACTATCAATAGCAGCAATGAATAGTTCAACTCGGTAGTGATGCTCTGTGGTTATATTGTCTTTCTCACGGCGTTGGCGAATTATATATCTATAAGCTTCATTCATGTTAGGGACAGGAATGTTATGTTTCTCACAAAAACAAACCACCTGATCCAATAGAGATTGCCAACCTTCATCTCTCAACTTTTGAATCAATATTTTTGTTGTAGATACCAAGGCCAAAGCATTAACAATATCTATAGATTTTTGTTGTAAGGTTTGGCAAAGCTTGTCAGTTATCCCCATTATTTCTTTCATCATGTGCATAACAATGACAAAATCGAATGATAATGCATGTGTAAGTGCATATGCCGCATCACCTCTTTGAGAAGATGTAGAACCTTTTAAAGCAATGTCATTCAATACTGCACAAGATGGACCAAACAATCTTATCAAACTTCATATTGCTTTGAAATGAGAACTCCACCTAGTATCTCCAGGCCTTTGCAGTGTTCGTATTTGATTTGTACCTTTTCCACTCTCAAGCTCTCCGACCTCGGTTAAATGAGAAATTTCAGCAATTTGAGCATCTTGCAGTTGATCATTACATTTGGAAGAAGAAGATATGACATTAACTACAAAATTTAAAGTCTTGAAGAAGTTATGTACCTCAGACACATCTTTCGACGCTGCAACTAGAGCCAATTGCAGTTGATGGGCAAAACAATGTATATAATAAGCATATGGACATTCCTTTAATAATAAAGCTTGCAACCCATTCCATTCTCCACGCATGTTACTAGCCCCATCATATCCTTGACCTCGGATATCTTGAACACTAAGTTTATGATAAGATAAGGAACATAATATCTCATTTTTCAAGGTCAATGAAGTTGTATCTTTAACATGAATTAAGTCCAAAAATCTTTCTTTAACATTTCCATCTTGGTCGACAAATCTCACAACAATAGCCATTTGCTCTTTCTTAGATTCATCTTGAGACTCGTCAACTATTAAACAAAACTTTGACATCTCGATTTCATCATGAATAGTTTTTTCTACATTTGTAGCTAAAACACTTAAGATTTCTTTTTGGATATCTGGTGATGCGTATTTTGCATTTTGAGGAGCATTTTCTAGCACAACATCAGCAACAGTCTTATTATAAGAAGCAAGGAACTTTATCAATTCAAGAAAATTCCCTTGATTTCTTGAGTTAGGTCGTTCATCATGACCTCTTAAAGCACATCCTTGAAACGTGAGCCATTTAATGGCCTCAATAGAAACTTTAAGGCGTAGTCTATTATCCATAACTTGTTGGGTCGTTTGCTTCTCTATCACATTCTCTATGTGACATAACTGGTTTTTTAAATCTTCATAACATCTAACAGAAAAATTATGTGCTGAAGCTGGAGTTTTACCTTCATGTACGATGAAAGCACAATCTTTGCCACAATTTACCTTTTTCCATCTATTAAACCCCGATACGGTAAATGTATCTGACCCGACTTTGCCAATAGTTTTTTTTAATAAAAAGAAAGCAAGGAAAACAAAATGCAGCATCCTTTTTCTCAGAATATTCTAACCACCAAAAATTCTTGAACCAAGCTTGTTGAAAACTACACATAGACCCACTACGACCACTTGGACTGAATGGATACTTTGATTTTTGAAGTTGGTATGGTTCAAGTTTAATGTATAATCATCTAATCTCATCACGTTGGTTACTTGGATAGCTCAAGATTGAAGGTCGTTCTCCTGGATCACGAATTAAAAAAATTTAATTTTACCTCTCCTAAAGCTGACATATCATTTTTTTCTGGTTCAATATTATTGGGCTCTTCAATGTTACTATTTCCATCATGTTGTGGGTGTGTATTATGATCATCTTCTTTGGTATTATCAGTAACCGAATGCAATTGTGGATCACATACATCTTCTATTCGTTTGAAAAAAGAATCGATGGTTCTTTTCCTGCTCATAATATATCCTATAAATTTATAATTGTAATAGACCAAATTAGCAAAACCATATCATGTAACTACTTGTCTGGTTATCTACTTACGATTCACCCATTTACAAATTGATAATATTATCAATTACAAATTGCTAGAAAAACTAAATGTAATGAGAAAGAAAAATTACCTTATTAATTGGTGTAGCAGGAGGCAGAAGCAAAAACAAGAAAATGTATTCCGTATTGGAAGTCGTCGTTTAATTGAAAAAGGATATGTAATTTATGGGTTTGTGTGGCTAGGTTTAATATTAAAAGCCAATTCTACCAATTAAATTAAAAGACGAGTATTAATTGGGCTTTTCTAGCTTGTAGTCCATGTGTTTCTAGGTAATTAGGACCCACTGACCAAGACATCGTTTCAAGACAAAAAATAAATAAATAAATGAAACATGTGGTTCTAAATTAGTTGTCTAACAATCTTAAAGTTAAAGGGGGCTAACTGATACATATATTTTATATTATTATATGAACTTTTAAGTACTTCATGGGCTTCTACTACATTTAACATTCTAATATTTGTATTTGGGGGGGGGGGGGGGGGGCTACGCATCCGGCAGCCCCTCCATTCCCTCCGCCGCTGTTATCACAGTGTTGTAACTTTTGGTGTCAAGAGATGTTTGAGGATATTTTGGTCGGTACAAATAATGAACGACCCTGTAATGAGATAATATTGCCAATGTTTCACTGCCATTAGAATTGCAAGAAGTTATTTTTTCATAAACCGGCAACGTTTGTTGTGTTGGTGAAAGAGCCTTGCTTAAAAAATAAATCGGGTGTCGCTCCTGCATCAGAACCGCGCCGAGCCCATAATCTGAAGCATCCGTCTCGACTACAAAATGTTTAGAGAAGTCAAGAAGTGCTAGGACCGGAGCTGACGACAGGGCCAAATTGAGGTCTTCAAATGCTAGTTGCGCCTTGTGTCCCCATTTGAAGGTGTACTGTTTTAAAAGATCTGTTAATGGTTTGGCTATGATGCCGAATGATAATATAAAACACCGATAGTACCCGGATAAACCCAAAAAAACCCGTGGCCACTCTTCAACCGCCTCTATCTTAGACGGGTCCATTCTCACCCCATCTCCTGATATAATGTGACCTAAATATTCGACTTCTCGATCACCAAAAAACACATTTTGATTCCTTGGCAAACAAACGATGCTCCATCATGATCGAGAGTACATGATGTAAATGTTGCTCGTGTTGTTCCACATTGCGACTGTAAATGAGTATATCATCGAAAAACACAAGTACCCCTTTATGTAACAGTGACCGAAACACATGGTTCATCAAAACTTGGAACATTGCATGTGTGTTCGTAAGGCTGAAAGGCATCACTAGGAACTTGTAATGTCCCTTATGAGTTCGAAAGGTTGTTTTATGGATGTCTTCGGAAGCCATCCGCAGTTGATGGTACCCTAAACACAAATCCAAATTAGAAAACCATGTAGCACCTCCCAATTCATTTAATAACTCTGCAATCAAAGGGATAAGAACTTGACTTTTACGGTTGATTCATTAAGGCGACGGTAGTACATGCATATAAGTCATTGGTCATCCTTCTTTTTCACTAGGACTATTGGGGCGGCGAAGGAGCTTTGGCTATTACGTATGACACCGGTCTTGAGTATGACTAGTACGCCTCACTGGGCCTTCTTCTGAATGGAACGCCCCACCGGCCTACAGTCTATCCGGTATGCTTATAGAACCTTCATCACGACTGGTACGCCTCACCGGGCCTTCAACCTATCTAGAATGTTCTCTTGGCTTTGCTGGTACGCCCCACCAACCTTTAGTCTAGCTAGTACGCCTTGGTTCTATTGACCTTCAGCACATAGCAGGACCACCTCAACCCAACCACACACAACATGTCATCATATACATATCCATAACAAATAAAGCCCAATAAACCATAAAAACATATCGAAATAAACATTACCGAGTTTGTCGACTGACAGCACAAAGATCACTACGACAACATATTCACAACTAAACATATAACCAGCCAACATACAAATAGGCAGATCTTATAGATCACTAAGCATATCATCATACTATATACCAGGATACAGATCTAACAAATCACTACAGAATACCAATATGCAATAAAACAGGATAGCAATCGAAAGGGTCAGCCTTGGTGCCTTCGACCTAGAAGTATAGTGAGGAAAACTCACCTCACAAGCAACACGGAACTGATAAGGCCCATCTCTGAATCTCAGCTATCACTCAAGTGCCTACAACCAACAAATGACCAATTCCATCAAAATCCCAGCAATACCTAAAATACCCTTAAGGTCCAACTTGGTCAAAGTCAAAGTCAACGATCAAGGTTAACAGTCCATGTTGACCCAACACGCAGTGTTTACTAGCAACCACATTGTGTTCTAATAACATCCAGACGATTGGGAAAACTCCAACCAACACACCGTCTTGGCTTTGCAAACACGCCGTGTTTGCCTAAGTTCCAGCAACTTAGTATATTCAACTGTTTTCTTCGATTCCAGGGACTCAAAGGCTTAGATTTGGACCCAAATGCTATCAAGAAGGATAAAGCTTTCAACTTTATCTTTTGGAACTACTCTAAGGATCCCAAAACTCAACCACAAGGCTTGAATGTTCAAATCCTTAACCAAGAAGCACTAAATCCTTGAAATCAGAAACCCATCCTTTCTAAAAGAGAATCTGTAATGCCCATAGATTCGGGCTAGTTAATTTAGAGACAATAAGCATCAAAAATGAGTTTTTGATGGAATATTATTTAGAAGGAGTAATCTTAACCAAGTTTTAGTATATGTAACAAGGGTTCTGTACATATAAAGAACGCCGAAATCCGAGTTATAACGAAGAAGTTATGGCTCGTCGAAGTTTCGCGACAAAACCGGCACGACGCTGTGAGACTTAAATAGTGAATTTACGATAGAGTACTTCTTAGCATCAACAATCTAAACCAATGTCATAGTATACGTTAAACCGAGAGAGTGCATCAAAAGAACACCCAAACCTAACTTCGTATGACAAAGTTATGATTTTTCTAAGATTTGGCTTAGCAGTACATAGCCCGGAATTTGAATTTTAGATCGAGCGGGTTTTTGCCAAACTGACCTAAATGAGAGTTGAAGATCTCATTAATAGGAACTCAACGATAAAAAGACAGACGAAAAAGAAGTTCGTATGAAGAAGTTACAAATTTTATGCGGTTATTTGACAGTTTAATCTCCTACTACTGTTAAATTTAAGTTCGGTCAAGAATTACCCGAAGGAGTCAAAATGAAAGTTGTATATTTTATTTTTACCTACGCGGGATATAAAGAACGTCGAAAACGGAGCTCGTATGTGAAAGTTATAAATTTTTGAAAATCGACTGATTTACACCCTGTGTGCGATGCCACGTGTCAGCACCAGGCTCAACCTTGGTGTCTCTAGCCTGATTTACACCCTGTGTACATATTAAGAACGCTGAAATCTGAGTTATAACGAAGAAGTTATGGCCCATCGAAGTTTCGCGACAAAACCGGCACGACGCTGTGAGGCGTAAATAGTGAATTTACGATAGACGACTTTTTAGCCTTAGCAATCTAAACCAAAGTCGTAGTATACGTTAAACCGAGAGAATGCATAAAAAGAACGCCCAAACCTGACTTCATAGGAGGAAATTATGATTTTTCTAATATTTGGCTTAGTAGTGCACAACCCAGAATTCGAATTTAAGATCGAGCGGTTTTTGGCCAATGTGACCTAAATGAGAGTTGAAGATCTCATTAATAGGAACACAACAATAAAAAGACAGACGAAAACGAAGTCTATATGAAGAAGTTACGAATTTTACGCGGTCATTTAACAGTATAATCTCCTTCTACTGTTAAATTTAAGATCGGTCGAGAATTACCCGACGGAGTCAAATTGAAAGTTGTATATTATATTTTTACCTACGTGTGGATATAAAGAACTTCGAAAACAAAACTCGTATGCAAAAGTTATGAAATTTTGAAAATCGACTGATTTACACCCTATGTGCGATGCCACGTGTCAGCATCAGGCTCAACCTTGGTGTCTCCAACTGGCTCACGATGTGAGAAGTAAGGACTCACATTGTAAGTGACCCCAATTCAGCCTATAAATAGATGAACGAAGGCTACTGAGTTCCTCAAAACTCCCATCAATTCTCTCTTTCTCTCTAGAACCTCTCTCTAGCCTCTAAAACCCCCCTAAAGCCTAGGTAAACCCCCTAGCATCCGAAGGAAGCCCCAAGGCTCCGAGAAAAGAGCTTTTTGGTTCAAAAATGCTGCTCCAGCAAAGCCTAGTTTTTAATAAAAATCCGTTGTAAGTGAGATACGCCTACCATACTTCAAATATAGCTTATATATAAATATAATATCGTTATCGATGAGATTTATCAATGACTCAAAGTCGTTATACTGATTGATCTACTTACGGGAATGATGTCTAGGTTGTGATTTAGTGAGTTGTTTAAAGTGGGATTTCCAAACAGTATACTTCGTATACCAAACGGACCCTACCTCTGATATGATCCTACCTGGTTGTTTCTTACTTGATAGATCATAAAGTAGACTTTGAGTTAATGATAAAAGTCGAAGGAAATCATATTGTTAAGAAGTGAAGCGCTGCTCGAATTTCGAGTCGTTGCTTTAACAAGTGAGTGCATAGTTACTTTCATCTTACACATAGATATGAAGTTTTTAAAATAAATTACATGCTATTTGTGCATATTATATGTATATTTGCTATCTATGCTGGATGAACGGTTTTATACATGTTTTAAATGATTTAAACTATATATGTATTTTATATCTACAAATTATGTTGGGTAAAACTGTTGGATTAGTGTCTAAGTCCATAACTATTTTGGTATGTACTTGACCCGATGGTGTATGATCCTTTTGGGTTGCCTTCACCAAAGCAACTTGATAGAATGAATTATGGAGAGAAAGGATTAATTATGATTTATTAATATATTATGAGAATAATATATGAAAGGAGAAATCATATTGTTTAATTAATATTAGTCAAGAATTAATAAGAATTAAGTTTGTGGCTAAAAGACATTAATTAAACTTAAGGGACTAGAACTGTCAATTGTGTGATAGTTGAATATTTGGCTAATGGACTCCATATTAGAGGGGTGGACGAATTCTATGGGGAAACCCATTAGAAATCGTCCTAGGCCTTTAAGGAAGGAGTCCATGGGTTGCTTAGGGCTTAAGCATACAAATTAGGGTTTCCTTGTTAGATAACCCTAATAGCCTCACTATTTAAAGGACCCTTAAGGCTCAAAAACATGGTGAAATTATTCCTTAGGGTTTCCACACATTTTGGGCAGCCTCCCCTCTCCTTATTCTTTATCCTCTTGCTCTTGGTGTTTGTGAACCATTAGAGGAGTGACATTTGTGACTCTAAGCTTTCTAAAGTCATTACAAGGAGGATTTGAGATTGTTATTGCTACATAACAATCAAGGTAAGATCTAAAAACCATTTCACATGTTAATATGATTAATTGTATGCTAGATCTAGGGTTTAAAGTCTTGGATGAATTGCATGTACAATAGAGAAACCTAGATCCAAGCATTAGGGTTTGCATGAGCAGATAGGATGTTCTTATGGCCAAAACCCATCAGTGGTATCAGAGCCTAGATTAGTTTCTATTGTATTGATGCCTTGGTTATTTGTTCAAGCCTAAAAAAAATCGATTTTTTGGTCCCCTATCTGATGAACTCGGCGAGTTCCAATGTGGACTCGGCGAGTAGCTCCAACTCGGCAAGTCCATAGAGGAACTTGGCGAGTTCGAGCGTCAAAAGGACGCAGTTTCGGGATTTCTTGTTGTTTTACTCATGGATACTTGCCTTATCTGTTTTAGGTCATTAAAATCTGATTTTAAACATATCTTTGAGTATATCCTTGATTAAACAAAAGATAATTACCAATTGACTAGATAATAACTTCCTAATATGATTAAAGTTTGATTGTTTGTATTAATTGGGTAACTTATCTTGCAAGAAATTGATTTTAGGTCAAATTTAGATAATCATTAAATTAATTGTTTAATTTAAATAATTTGCTATTTGATCCTATGTGTTTTGAAAAGTTTCAAACTTTCCCTCAAGTTTTGGAATTTGAAAGTTGATTAATAGTTTAATTTAGAAATGTTAAATTCTAAAACCCTAATATTGTTTTGAAAAGTTCAAATCACACCCTTATGGTTTTATTAATTAATTATGGTGTATAATTAAAGGAGATTTAATAAATCCATAAAGTTTAGGTTCACATTTAGTTAAATTAAAATTATATTTATTAAATTAGACCACCTAGTATTATAAAAGTGTAAAATACACTCTATACTATATATAACATTAAAAGTGTAACATTATATATATGTATGAGTATAAGTCAGTCTTACCGTCAGTAGGCCTCATTCACGAAGCTAGTCTGTAAAGGGTGTTTAAGGAAATTGCCTATAATATGGCGATTGAATGGGTATCCACTCTTACCCACCGCACTCTTGACTAGTGGAGGGTCGTTAGCCGAACGGGTAGGATAGGACAGAAACCTACCATTATAAGTATAATGAAGTATAAAAGTAACTAAATAATTTCATAAAATTCCCAATCTTAGTTACTTTAGGCAAAAGTGAATTGATGCAATTCCATGAAATTACACTTTGTGCCCTTGCGAAGACGTTAGTGGAGCGTGTGTGGTTAACTGGCACACTAAATGGTTCTAAGAAAAGGTAGCAAAGGGTGACTCAATGTTTGTCATAGTTCGGTGGAGCGTGTGTGGTTAACCGGCACATCGAATAGGTGACTGTAACATGTGGGGGCACCATGTAAGTTTGCATGGTTATTCACACCCTGTTTTGTGATCCTCGGCATCCCAGTCACACATCGAGGGGCATATCGAGATTTAAACATGCCATTGAAAAGTTCAATGAATCTCAAAGGATCTAGGAGTTTTCAAAGCATTTAAAAACTTAATCTGTTTTTCATTTTTCATGGTGGAAAATTAGTGAATCGTCATTCACTTACCTTCAAATATTCTGCAACTAGATTACGGCATACCTTTTCTAGGTTGTAGTGTATTGTGTTGGTTCGTAGCCTTAATATCTCATTTGAGTGATTTATTAAGGACTCAATCAATCAACTAACTTGAATTTGTTTTCTCCCGTTTTGTAGATGTCAAAGTACGACAACTATAGTCTACCCAAATCCCGTGGAAGAAGCTTTCCACATGAAGATGATATTCCACGATTTGATTGAGGAATAAGAGATCATGCTTTACTTCCTCCACCACCTCCAATTATTCTCCTTAACCCACAAGTTCGAAGGCTTGAAAAGTTCAAGCTCACTCAAGCCCTTTTGGCAAATAAACATGAAGAAGGAAAGTCGGTGTGTGCACACGTCCTAGAGATGAAGTCACACATTGATAGGTTAAGAATGCTGGGATCCGTTGTCTGCGAAGAGCTGGCTGTTGACTGGGTTCTTCAGTCACTTCCTAACTCATATAGTGAGTTCATAAGAGAGTACTATATGATGAACCACGACGTAACCCTCATTGATCTCACCTATAAGCTTATTGCTGCTGAATCAGCAATGATTTGGCGCACTGGAAAAGCAAAGTTGATTGGTGGATCGGCCTTCCAGACCTCTATGGATATAGGCAACGGAAACGAAAGGCATGCCATGATCAAAAGGTTTGATCATAAGAGAAAGGCAAAGTCTAAAGTAGTTCTATGTGTTATTCCAAAAGAGTTAATTTGCTTTTATTGCCAAGAGAAGGGGCATTGGAGACGAAGCTGCCCTATTTACCTAAGAGATCTAAGAGATGGGAGAGTCAAAACGTCTAGCTCTGCTTTAGGTAAAATCCATTAACTAACTCTTTTAAGTTCCTATTCTAGATTCTTAATACATAATGTGATAAGATTACAATTGATGTTTTGAAGGATCGAAGAAAAGAGAGGAAGCTTAAGGAAGAAAGTGAGCGGAATCTAATCGTGAAGAAATGGATTTCAATTGCATTGCTTGAAGATTGGATTCTTGAGCTACTACTTAGAATTAGAAAATATTGCTAAGAAATATGCATTAACATAGTTTTTCGATGAGTTGCATTGTAAGGACAAATTTTTCCGCAGTAAAATAAAATTTTGTTTTATATTATTTATCCTTACAATGGCATGCATGAAAAATTGATGATTTCTATTATTGGCAATAATGGATTTGATTCTTAATTATTTTATTTGTGGAAATGTCAAGAATTTACCAAATAGGGAGAGTTTCTCATCGCCCAAGTTTCAATTGGACATAAACTTGGAATCATGCAACGTGTATGATGAATGAAAAAACTTTTCACATTTGGAAATTAGACTAATTCGTTGACAAAGTGTCAAGTGAAGGACTAAGAGATCGAGTACACAAAGTTGTGTGTTGATCAAGTACACCACAAGATTAATAAAGATATTCGTCATGATTTACTAAAAGTTTAGTAAATATGATTATACTTATAAGATTAAGTGTAATTCTGAATTGATTGAAAGAGTTTAAATCAATAGCAGAACGAATAAGAAGAATCAAGTAGGCAGAAAGATAAAAGTTTCTCTATTATAAGAAGAAGGGAGAGTACCTTTTATTATGTTTTATGATAGGTCTTAATAATTAAGAACCATATCTCAATTGATCCTCTAAGTGAGTCTTAGTACAATTGTATGTCTGAGAAGATGAATCAAGAATTGAAGAAATGGTTAAATCAAGAAGTCAATCATACTTCGTTCCAAAAACAAGTCTTAGAGTTAAGATTATGACATTGAGTGACAAGTCTTAAGAAGGTTTATAACATTCATCAAATGTGGAAAAGTTGTGATGTCTTGGATAAGACAAAGACCAACTAGGACCAATTTTGTGAAGTATTTTGTCTTGATAAAAGCTACGCTAACTCTTGAATATTTGTTTGTCAAGAAATGTTTATTGACAAAAGAATCTTATATGTCAAGGAGTCAGTGGGAGTCTCAATGGTCTTGAATGGTTTCAAGAACAAATCAAGAATAAACCTTATCGATCATCACTTGCACACGACTTGAGGTTTACAACTTATCATGTTGACACTATCTTGTTTCTGTGTCGTTCCAATTGAGTTAATTATGCATGTGAGTTCTATGAGTTCTCATTTGAATGCATAAAAGGCAAGGACCTTGATCAATGAAAAGTACATTGATAAGAAAGGGTGAGCTGCTTAACTACTTGGAAGACATGGTGGGCACTCGTGTTACCATAAGGCAAGAAATCAAGATTGAGAAAGCTCGGTCCATATGAGTTTGGATTTGTCGCAAACTTTGGTTTAGACAAATTCACATGGATAGGAACACATACACCATTAAAATCTAAGTGTCATAAGATTCCCTCCTTCATGAAAATGATTGTGAGGGAATGCTTTCACTAAGAGAGATTTTAAGAAGATAGTAATTGTGAAAATTGGATTCTCGAATTCGATTATGGTTACGGTATCCCTTTCCATGATTCGAATTGTGAGATTTGGCAATTAGTATGAATTGTTTAGACACACATATGAGCTATCTAAGGCAAAGGTGTATAAGTGTGAGAAGCTTAGATAAAAGATTATCAAAGCATTAGGTATTAGATATGTGAACTTAAGAAATTCAATAGGTATTGTTTTTTTGGAAGTTAAGTTGGTTTCTGAATACATATCAAAGCTAGTGGGAGCATAAGTGTTATGATTATATGATAATAATCATCATGATAATGGGAGCATAAATGTTGTGCTTGTATGATTATTATGTAAAGTATTGCAAGTTAGCAATATTAATTATAGAAAACAAGAGTTATACTTTGCAAAGTCACAAGGGTTGAAAAGTTGTTTTGCTATAATTAAGGGAGGGAATATTATGCTTCATTTCAAATCTAAAGGCTTAGGTTGTGGAAAGTTAATAAATTTAGTCAAGGATACATAGTGCATTCTCAAATTTCGATTATGATTATGGCATCCCTCTTCATAAATCGAATTGTGAGAATGTGACACATAAAATATTGTGGTAGAAGATTGATAAAGTATCAGATCTTTATGTAAGACATTATGCATCGTGTCTTATACGCTTCGAGTAAAGGATCGATTGCAAGTGCTATAATATTTGACCATTCTAAAATTTTCCAAATGTCTAGCACATTTAGAGGGGTAAAGGACAAGAATCAGTTTTGACTAAGATAATTAAACAACTATCAAAGGACGATCCAAAGCTCGCTGAGGATTGGTTGCTTGTGAGTAGTTGGAAGTATAGTATTGGATGGACCATATCGACATTATTATGAATAGAAAAAGTTTTATTAATAATGAGTTGTCATATGGAAAATATGGAAATGGTTCCATATTAGGAGTTGGATATTGAGAATCTGTATCTAGATTAGAAATTTTTATGCAAAAGGATGTTCAAAGAAATGTACTTTGAGTCAGAGACATCACGTCTATGGAATTGTCTTGTAACAATATCAGATAGAGGACTTTGTAATTTCATTGGCAATAGTCATTGTTACTTTTGTGCTATGACATTACGAAAGGATCATTGCATAAAATGTTAGAATCTAGCATATTCTATAAGTGGCAAGAATTTGATATTCTTTCACTTGTGAAAAGGATTAGGAGTTGTGAAATGAGTGTGATTGGAAATGTATTCATTTGACCTATTTCACAAAGTAAGGACCATAGGTAAATATTGTGTGCATGCTAAGAGCATGGGACAAGTATAGTTATAATTCAAGTAAGAAGTTGATTACCCGAAACAACAAATAATGAGTAATCGATATGGTGATAAATAAAGGTGTTTTATTTATACTCAAAGGTTTGAGGCCATATGGGATTAGTATTATTCTTGTGTTTCACTTTGCATGTTTTGACTTCCTGATTAATTTAATTGGTTCAGAACAATCAAATTATTCGAACGGGCCACAGTCATTCGTATGTTGGAAGTAGGTACGAATGAAGACTGTCGTGAATTGGTGTGTGGATTGTCTAAAGTGTATTAGACATAAGCAAATGTTTGCTGCAACATTCATGAGTGCTTATGAATATGATTTGAGCATTGGATTAAACCCACGCTCACTTGGATCACTTCATGAATTGTATCATGAGTGGTTGGTGAGACGATAACATCTTATATTCTTGAAACCGAGATGTGTGAGTTGTATCTTGCGAATCGGTTGCACATTGATAATATGTAAACACACCAGTAACTTGGTGTTATAAAACATATTGTTGTGTGTGATTCGGTAAGTAAGTGCAAGCAAGCATTGAATCAAAGTTTATCCATTCCTTTTATCCAAAGTAGGATAAAAGCGATATCTTTGGGCCCCTTGATGATTTAGTGATGGCACCTAAGCGCTTGGCCGAGCCGAGACTAATTTGATGTGATCAATTGTAGTATGTTGTCAGTCGTCATAAATCGGAAGTCAGGAAATAGTATAGATAGAATGATTAGAATTCATGTCTTATATCTATACGATATCTAGAATGGAGGAATATATGATCCCTTATCTAAAGGACACGCGTATATGATAAGATCAGAGTTGACAGCGGCTTTGGAAAGCTACGATTGCAGATCAGGATCTGAAGTCATACGTAGAATAGTTATTAGACTTATCAAAGTGGGAGACTGTTGGATTAGTGTCTAAGTCCATAACTATTTTGGTATGTACTTGACCCGATGGTGCATGGTCCTTTTGGGTTGCCTTCACCAAAGCAACTTGATAGAATGAATTATGGAGAGAAAGGATTAATTATGATTTATTAATATATTATGAGAATAATATATTAAAGGAGAAATCATATTGTTTAATTAATATTAGTCAAGAATTAATAAGAATTAAGTTTGTGGCTAAAAGACATTAATTAAACTTAAGGGTCTAGACCTGTCAATTGTGTGATAGTTTAATATTGGGCTAATGGACTCCATATTAGAGGGGTGGACGAATTCTATGGGGAAACCCATTAGAAATCGTCTTAGGCCTTTAAGGAAGGAGTCCATGGGTTGCTTAGGGCTTAAGCATCCAAATTAGGGTTTCCTTGTTAGATAACCCTAATAGCCTCACTATTTAAAGGACCCTTAAGGCTAAAAAACGTGGTGAAATTATTCCTTAGGGTTTCCACATGTTTTGGGCAGCCTCCCCTCTCCTTATTCTTCATCCTCTTGCTCTTGGTGTTTGTGAACCATTAGAGGAGTGACATTTGTGACTATAAACTTTCTAAAGTCATTACAAGGAGGATTTGAGATTTTTATTGCTACATAACAATCAAGGTAAGATCTAAAAACACTTTCAAATGTTAATATGATTAATTATATGCTAGATCTAGGGTTTAAAGTCTTGGATGAATTGCATGTACAATAGAGAAACCTAGATCCAAGCATTAGGGTTTGCATGAGCACATAGGATGTTCTTATGGCCAAAACCCATCAAAAACATGGGTAGATATGAGAGGTGATATAGACCATGAGATAAGGGTGAGAGGTGAACAATGAGAGAAGATTTTTTCCCAAGCGTTAGACCCATCATCTAGCAGAGTATGGATGACAACCACATACTACTCTAGACAGTCCAGTGGAACACTAGCAGGCTCGCAACCTGTAGGTGTTGTGAACGATGTGTTCACCCGGTGTACTTTAAACCCTGGCGACTATGAGACTTACTGTCTAAACCCTGGCGACTATGCGACTTAGTGCCTACTGTATAAACCATGGCGACTATGCGACTTAGTGTCTGTTGTATAAACCCTGGTGACTATGCGACTTAGTGTCTGTTGTATAAACCCTGGCGACTATGAGACTTAGTGCCTAAACCCTAGCGATTATGCGACTTAGTGCCTGTTGAGTAAACCCTGGCAACGATGGATTTCGTGTCGATTCCTTAGGAATGAATGAACGAGGAATAGTTAATTCTTAGGGTAGATCCTTAAGAGTAAAGAAGATAATGGGGATGGGTAATTGGGTTGATTGTTTGATGTTTACACATAATAATTATATTATGTGGGTTGAAAACCTTATGTAATCACCAGGTTTCCCAACCCGACCCACTCAAGCTTATTTGAATCACAAGTGCCGATACGAAGTTACATTACACTAAGAGATTAAAGAGGTGTAGATCACTATTGTAAATGAATGTAACTTCTGTGTTATGATTATGTTTTTGTATTGACAATGAGATCCCACATGTTTTAAAATGAATAAAAATACATTTCTTCGGAAAATGCGTTGATAACGTATTTATCATCTTTTACTGGGAACAAATTCCGCAACATTTTTATTAAAAGTAGTACTCTTATTTTTATAAAGCATAAACAAAATCGGTCTTTTCTGGCCGTGAAAATGGGGATGTCACAGTTGGTATCAGAGTATTAGTTTAAGTGAACTAGGAATAAGGATTTATTTCTAAATTTAAACTTAGAATGCTAAGCGATGATTGTGAGGAGTGTGTCTAATATATTTTAGGTAGTACACCCAAATAGACACAAGCACTAGATTATTTAGGGAAAATGCCTAACATGCTTTTATGTGCTAAATGGTTTATGTTACGCGTTATACGATCAGATCTATGGTCTGTTGCCGACCGGATCTGGAAACTTTATGTGTTCAGATTTCTAAACGTTTAATTTCGATATTAGAACTGACATATAATTTTTCGAGGTAATAAGGAGGAATACGCGTCCAAACCTTCATGTATCTTTATTCTCGTCTCGATACCCCAAACAACTGCTTTGGTGTGCAGAACATCATGGTGAAGACTCGTAGTGAATTGAGTAAATGGAGGAAAAGAGAAGGCTTACGATACTGAATGTTACCTATCGGAAGATATCATAAGAGTGATATCTTGCCTTTAGAATGAGTCTAATAAATAATACGTCTAGTACGGGAGAAGTACACTTTCGATTAGCAAAAAGAAATATTTTTGGTATAATCCATGAAGTTATCCCATCGTTTGACATTTCCATCACCAACCGAGTTGAAGCAGAATTGATGATTGAAGATACGCATGGAAGAAGTCCTAGTAGAGTCTAGAAAAATTATATGATTGTTTGGACACATTTGCATGTGTTAAAATTTTTTATGTGATAATGACGTGGAGAACTACGAGACAATACTTGGGAAAAGTATGAGTAGGTGTGAAAGGTAGTAGAGGCCTATACTACCGAAAGCACGGGACTCACACTTAGATCAGGGAAAGTCACAAGGTTACCAAGGAACTAGTAATTGATTCTGTTTTGTTCATGTCTCTCGTTACCATCGTTTCGATAATGACTAAGAAGATTGTTATTATTCCGACCGTAGTGGTCCTATCATATCGAGTTCGACTAAGATGAGTATGTTATGTGGTTTAAAGAACCAAGTTTGATGTAGCATCCGACTTAAGCCAGAAGATTGCAGCGAAAGATAATCAAAGCGATTGTAATCGTTGTTAAAGTAAGAAACTTGTAGTTAGAAATTCTACATGCTAAAAGGTTGTTATATCACATTAGAACATGAAGGAAGTTATATTCCAATCTGAAATTTGACTCTAAGCGACTTGAGTCTAAACATTGCATCACACGATGATAGTTCAATAGAATATGACACATTGGTCCATTGTAGTAATTAGAGAACTTATCTTAAGTTCATTAAGAAGAAGAAGGAGTCTCCCATAAAAATGGTGATTGTGATTGGAAGGTCATCATTTGGATTCTAACATGAGATAGAGAGCAGATGCAAGAATGAGCACTACTTGCAGTCAAGAAAACCAGGAGTTAAATACTCATTCAAAGGAACATAGAAGTTACGATTATTACCTATGATGAGGAGATAACGTATGAAGTTATTATACAACCCTATTTCATTGATGATTTCGAGACGTAATCATCCTAAGGGGGAGATAATTGTCACGCCCGCAGATTCGGGCTAGTCAATTTAGAGACAATAAGCATCAAAAATTAGTTTTTGATGGAAGATTATTTAGGAGTAATCTTAACCAAGTTTTAGTATACGTTACAAGGGTTCTGTACATATAAAGAACGCCGAAATCCGAGTTATAACGAAGAAGCTATGGCTCGTCGAAGTTTCGCAACAAAACCGACACGAAGCTATGAGGCGTAAATAGTGAATTTACGATAGAGGACTTTTTAGCCTTATCAATCCAAACCAAAGTCGTAGTATACGTTAAACCAAGAGAGTGCATAAAAAGAACGCCCAAACCTGACTTCGTATGAGGAAGTTATGATTTTTCTAATATTTGGCTTAGCACTGCACAACCCAGAATTTGAATTTTAGATCGAGCGGTTTTTGGCCAACGCGACCTAAAAGAGAGTTGAATAACTCATTAATAGGAACTCAACAATAAAAAGACAGACGAAAACGGAGTCCGTATGAAGAAGTTACAAATTTTACGCGGTCATTTAACAGTATAATCTCCTCCTACTGTTAAATTTAAGATCGGTCGAGAATTACCCGACGGAGTCAAAATGAAAGTTGTATATTATATATTTACCTACGCGTGGATATAAAGAACGTCGAAAAAGAAGCTCGTATGTGAAAGTTATGAATTTTTGAAAATCGGTTGATTTACACCCTATATGCGATGCCACGTGTCAGCACCATGCTCAGCCTTGGTGTCTCCAGTTGGCTCACGATGTAAGAACTAAGGACTCACGATGTGAGTGACCCTAATTAATCCTATAAGTAGATAAACGAAGGCTAACGAGTTCCTCACACCTCCCATCCATTCGCTCTCTCTTTAGAACCTCTCTGTAGTCTCTAAACCCCCCCCCCCTTAAAGCCTAGGTAAACCCCGCTAGCACCCGAAGGAAGCCCCGAGGCTCCAGAAGCTCCGAGAAAAGAGCTTTTTAGTTCGGAAATATTGCTCCATCGAAGCCCGGTTTTTAATAAAAACCCGTTGTAAGTGAGATACACCTACCATACTTTAAATATAACTTATACATACATACATACATATATATATATATATATATATATATATATATAATATCGTTATAGATGAGATTTCTCAGTGAATCAAAGTCGTTATATTGATTGATCTACTTACGAGAATGATGTCTAGGTTGTGATTTAGTGAGGTGTTTAAAGTGGGATTTCCAAACAATATACTACATATACCAAACAGACCCTACCTCCGATATGATCCTACCTGGTTGTTCCTTACTTGATAGTTCATGAAGTAGACTTTGAGTTAATGATGAATCTATACTAATAATTAGTCTCAATAAAAATTAGACTAAAATCTAGTGATAAGTTTATGAGATCCAACCATTCCCTCACTCAAGTACAACAAGAAAAAGGGCCAAAACTCAAGATCTAGCAACGTAGAGGAATACAAATCGGATCTTGGACACTTATAATGGTCCAGAAGAGTGCCAAACTAAAGGATGAGGGCTTGGTTGCTGGATCCTTACTTCCTTCTTCCAACTCCTTCCTTCTTTGGCTCCGAAAACACCACACTAGCTCACAAATAAGAGGGAAAGATGATTAGGGTTCTCAAGGGTCGATATGGGGAGTTGGAGGCTGATAATAGACCACCCATTGGGACTTAAGGATATTATTGTAATTCCCAGTTCCCGGTGCGTATTTTAATTTAAGTTTTTGCATTTTTACTCTGGGGCTCGACGAGTTGGAAGCCCAACTCATTGAGTAGATGTGAGTTTTGGGACGCCGATGGAAGAGTCTACTCGCCGAGTCGGAAGCCCCGACTCGACGAGTAGACCTGTCTGGATTAAACACTAAATTTGAGGGTTTGCACCATATTTAAACACATTAAGTGGCCTCCACTCTAGCCTCCATCACCCTTAGATCCCATTCTCGAAACCCTAATAAGTTGTGAGTGTTCTTGAGCTATTTTGGTGCCAGTTTGTGATTTGAAGCTTGGAGAAGGAAGGAAAGGCTTGGAGGTTCAAGAAGAAGGCATTAGATCCAGAGTCTTCGTTGCATTTCCAGCTTGTTTGAGGTAAAATTCTTCAACCTTGACTTCCCATTTGTTATATCTTCTTTAGGGCTTGAATCTTGTCATTTTGGGGCATTTCTAAGTCACCTTCGGGTTTATAATGTAATGTAAAGTGTTGACTTTAGATCTTGAACCTTGAAGGGTTCTCATGACATAAAGGTGCCAACTTTATGGCCATGGGAGCCCCATGCACCTTGTAGACTTCATTTTTGGGTCTTTTGAGCTTGAAGACCCATGCGTGGACATAAAGTTCGTGACTTTACGTGTTAGATCGACCCTAGGAGGTTAGATCTACCCTTTGGATGCAATGAGCTCAACAGAAATCGAGTGTTTGGACATGGACTTTGGGGGACTCGCCGAGTTGTTCATAGGACTCGGCGAGTCGGGTATTGGTTCCCCAACCTTTTCTATTTCTGAGGAATCTGGTTGACTATAGAAGGGGACGCAACAAGATGAACGTGATTATGGACTTGAAGATCAAAGGAATCGACGAGTACAAGGATGAACTCGACGATTTCAAGGAAATGTCCCAACCAATATGAAGATGAACCCGACGAGTCAAGGAATGACTCGACGAGTTCAAAATGGAAAGTCCCGATTCTGCTATAAGGAGAAACTCAACGAGTTGGAGGGCAACTCAACAAGTCAGATCACGAAGCTGAGAATCTCTGAGTTATGGAACTCGACGAGTTGGTGGACTAACTCGGCGAGTTGAGTCAACCAAAGGTTGACTTTGACTATGATGTTGACCTTGACCATTGACCCGAGTTGACCCTTGATTAGGGTTAAGAGTATGTAATGGTAATTAAGGAAGGTTGTTATGTGTAGGAGTTGAGCAATTAAGAGGAGTTGATCCCGCCGTCTAGGACAGTTCAGACACTTCACGACATTGAGGTGAGTTACCTTCCAGTAGCGGTGGGTTTACGGCCATAATGCCAGCCCACTAGTAGGAGTTGTATGTCAGATGATTGCTTTTGTGATAATTATCTAGGTAGATACTACCTGGTATGTTTTATGTGCTAGCCTGATATGATGATATGTGATAGTAGCAGTAAGGGGAATAGTGCCCGTGAAACGGTCATAAGGACCTGAGGGTAGGTCGGGTACCCCAGAATTGCCTGGCAGGGTAGGTCAAGCACCCCATAAATGCTTGGCAGGGTAGGTCGGGCACCCCAGAATTGTTCGGTAGTATGTATGTTGTATGGTATGTGGTATGATAGGGGAACTTACTAAACTTCGTGCTTATAGTTTTCAATTTTGTTTCAGGTACCTCTTCGTCGAAGGGCAAGGAGTCGATACGGTAGCAGTGCATCGCACACATATGATTTCCGCACTTTGAGATCCATGGGATTGTACTCTGACATTATTTCTATTTTGATGATATGGTTTTGAGACATGTGACTATGTTTTATAAATAGAAGTAACTCGAAGATTTTTTCTTATAAATTGTTTTTATAAATCATTACGTTAAAAAGAAATTGGTCTTGAAAATTGGGATGTTACAATTATATAAGGTGCAAAACCCTAAAATTTTGGATTTTCTCAACCAGCCGCCAACACGCCATCTTGCTCCATAAAACACGTCGTGTTGACCTAAAAGAAGGCCGTATTTTGTCAAGTTATACACGCTGCGTTGGTTCCTCCAACGCGCCGTGTCTAACCCTAGAAAAGGGGATTTATTTCCACAATTATTACTCAAGATTTCGGGCGTTACACTCAGACTATCCTACATGACTACATACAGTCCCTAAGGGCACTCCACAGATGACAACCAACAAGCACAAATAACATATAGTTCTACAGATTATTATAGCAAAGCAACATACTTAATACCAGGAGATAGATCTAACAGATCAATACAACATAGTAGCATACCAGAACATAGATCTAACATGTCACTACAGCATAGCAACATACTAAATATCAACAATCCAAGGAATGCATGGTTGTATATACTCAGTAGTGGGATAGTTACTCAGACATGTGATCCTACTCTAGAACTACAACCAAAAAAGGAACAGGTAAGAGATCTTAGATCAAGAGTCATCAGTCTATCCTACATGACTATATATACAGTCCCTAAGACATCCATCTACTAACATATTACCAAAACTAGTGGTCCGACATTAGTGCCTTCGACCCACAGGTACAGTGAGGCGAAACTCACCTCAATATGCATGTAGGAAGCCACCATAGCAGCGAAAAACTCTAACAGCTTCAACTCACGTCCAATTACCTACAGGAAGATACTAGAGTGAATCCCCGATCATATGTCATAGTCACTTGCAACAATAACTATTTCACATTAAATGACGATTAGGGTTCCATATAAAATGACGATTAGGGTTAAGTAAAGACACTTAACCCATTAAGGACTTAATCACATAAGGGTAGGACCGATTAAGGTTTGACTTAGTCATTCTCAGGTATAATAATAATCCAAGAAATAGCCCAAATACGCACCCGATCATTGTTCAAAATAGAGCTCCCCGACTCTAGGGTTTTCCACATAAAATCTTAACTAGGGTCAGTGTTCTACACTTAACCCTTAAGGACTTAGTTCATTAAGTCCAATACTGCACTAAGTTAATTATAGGGCATTCCCGAGTATAATTTAAACTTCAATTAAAAGTTTTAATGCGGGTCTCGACAAAACTCCAAAACTAGGGTTTTCTAAACCCTAATTAGGGTTTCCAACCCAAACATATGCCACTCGGACTAAAATTAGATGTTTAGGTAATTTAATGTTTAATAAGTCGAGCAGAATCCACTACCACCTCTAGCAGTGGTGGTCGGCGGCGGTCCGTGGCGACAGCCACCCACACACGACGACGGTAACGGCTTCGAGTGATAAATCCAACAAAAAATAACACATAAAAGTTCATACATCATACATACACACACTATCACCGAAAAGAACACAAAAATGCCCAACATAGCAACCAAGATGGTGGCAGACAATGGCAGGATGTGACAGCCACCACCTCACAATGGTGGTGGTGTGTTTTCTTCAGTTTTTTGGTCAAGCACTATTCATACGACATCATAACAATAAAACATGCACATACACATGCAAAATTACACACAAACACAACCAACCATGTGGTGGCAGGCAGTGATCGGAGAGCGATAAGGCGACAGGCACATGGCGGCGACAGTAGCGGTCAAACGACTGCGGCAGTAGTGGTCGAACGACTGCCACGTTTAAGAAGAATGGAAAAGAGAGGGGTTGCAGCATCAACACACACACATGTGAAACATGAACACCATACAACCACCCACTCACGGTGGCATGCGACGGTTGGAAAATGATGGCAATTGGGACAGCCGCTTGAAGCGGCGGCGACGGGACTCGATGAAATAACAGATGAAGTGAAGAGGGTGGAAGAGGAACGAGTTGTGCCATTACTGGGGAGAGGTTCCGACTGCCCACTGATATGACATCTAAGCGTTGATCTTCGTCATTCTTGGCAGCGGGAGCAGCGGCAGTGGTGCTCGGTGGTTCACAACGGCGACACAGTTGATGGCGACGGCTGGAGATGAGAAGTGATAAGGGTGGCGGCTAGAGAACAATTCTAGGGTTAGGGTTTTGTGTGTAACTGAGTATCAAGAGGGTGGAGGGGAACGCGTTTAAGTCCCATCTCCAACTACAAAATTAAGCCCATTTCTTACATTTCAGTCCCTCCATCATAATTCATTTTCAAATCAAATCCACTAATTACCAAACAACCCCTGCTCCACGAAATTATAACATTTAACTCCTTATGGCTAACACTCTGATAAATTATTATGAATTTAGGGTTAAAATAAAATAAAAATATAAAATACATCTCGAGGTTTTAGGGTTTATTTATTTATCTATTTAATTTTATTTATTTTAAACCGGATGTTACACTCTTCCTTGTTTTCCATATCTTCCTAGTTTGCCTCGTCCTCGTCCTCCACTTTGATGATAAACAATTGATTACGTTGGCATTTATGACCTGGTACAAATTTTTCGGTGCACCAAAAACATTCTTCGTTCGCCCGTTTAAGTTCTAACTCCTTACTCGTGAGCTGCGTTGAAACCTTAGCCCCCGTTTTTGTAGTAGTCGCACCTATGGGTCGGGTATTAGGAGTCAGTAAAAGGGGCAACTTGGTTACATTAAAGGGAGGTGTAATTCGACACATTTTATTACTGTTTTTTGAGTGGGTTGCTCCCGCTTTAGCTGACATCATTTAGTTTTCCAAGGCGGTGTTGTTTATGTTTTGAATCTTGGCCAGCCCGTATGCTTCGTGTTGGGTACGGGGATTAAACATTTTCACAGGTCCCTGAATTTCTTGTTTTAGACGTTTTAAATATAAGCTAACAACTTAGGTTTCACTCAAAGTTACCTTGTTTAGGAGAGCGTCAAAAGCGGTGTTGTAATCATGGAGGTCATCATCTTGTGTAAGAGAGGCGATTTCTTCTGTCAGATCTTTGAACATCGCATTGGAAAACCGACTGAAATGGCCCACACATAATCTTCTGAAGGAAGTTTCGCGACCGTAGCCCCTCGGGTATGTGTATCGTAGTTTCATGTTATCTGGAGTCTCGTCTATGGCAAAAGTGTTCACACCTATAGATCCACGCTTCAATATCAACCCCAGTTTGTTTTGTGTCTGCTTGAGCAGTTGTTCTTGTTGTTTTAGTGATTGTTCATGTTGCTTCATCAAGGCTGACAGGGTTGCTTGAATGTCTGTAGGGCTGGTCCAGACGGTAGGCAACCCAGACGACCGCCCATAGCCCACATCTCTAGGGGGCCCAAAATTTCTAGGCTATGTAGTGTGTATATATAAAAGAATTAATACCTAAACGATTTTTAAGGCTTAAAGTTGGTTCAAACTCAAACTAACTCAAAAGATAAAAAATTTGGTTTGCTTGTTATTACTAATTGTACGCGTTTATAGTGAAAAATAAATGATTTTTTTTAATCTTTATGATATTTGTCTTTAAAATGCTCATTTTCTCTTTAAATGATTTTTTTTAATCTTTATGATATTTGTGTTTAAAATGCTCATTTTCTCTTTTCGTCCTAGGCCCCATATAAGTTTGGATCTGCCATGAATGTCTACAATGGCCTTGTGATGATCTTTTATAGATTTATCAAGCTCTTGACTGCGTGTCGAGATTGAATCCGATAGGGCCGACCTTGCTGTGATACCCTTGATACCCTTGTTAGGGTAAAGGTAGCGATAGAGAGAAATATTCAAGAGATGGGAAAAACAACTTCTGGATATCCCAAAAGCATATGACGCTGGCATTCATAAAGCCCAAATAATCCCAAATTACAAAAGAGTCCCTCAAGGATAAATAAAAGCTATAACATGTCACATGGTAAAATATAAACTACCGACATTGTTTAGGGTTTGATTTTTTTAGACAATATCGGCTCTAATTCCACGTAAATTTTGCAAAATCAGTTCGCTGTGAATTTGGCAAAATATATCGGTTTTTATAAATCCAAAATCACCGATCCATATAAAAAAATAAAAGATACTAATATAGAAAAAACAGAATCCTGAAAACAAAGAAAATATTTATCTCTCCAAAATTATCTAATGCAATCTCTATCTTAACATCTTTTCTTCAAGGTATTCACTCTACTTGGACCTGAAACACATCCTTCCTTTCCTCCGTTTTCACCTTCGGAAGCACAACTTTCAACACACCATTCTTCATCTCCGCCTTGATTTCATCCAGAATGTACACATCCGTCGGCAGATCAATCCTGGAAGAGTACCTCCGCCGCGCCTCTTCATCATCCTCAGAATCTTTCTCCTCCTCCGCTTTGATAATTAATGTGTTTTGCTCAACGGAGACCTTGACGTTCTCCTTGTCCAGACCTGGCATGTCGAATCGGAGATTCATAGTGTTGTCGTCTTCCTTTGCATACCATCCTCGCCTTCCTCCTAATCCTCCTCCGCGAGAGGCGGAGATGAATGGAGTGTCCATGAATTGGTCCATCATGTTAAAGATCTCGCTGAAGCTTCTCGCTGGAAAAACTGAATCGAAAATTGGAAGTTATTAGAGACACGAAACTTCATTATAGGAATTCTCACGACATCAGAAGGTTAATACAGAAAACACAAATCAAATACGTATGAAAACAAATAAATATGAGTGTCAAACGACAAACAATACTTGAAACATGGAACTCGCCTGAGAAAAAATCATTGTCACGGCGGCGAAAACCAGAGGAACCAGACGAGCGATCCTCATCGATACTGCGGTGGAAATCTTCATAAGCGGACACCTGAGAAGCATTAGTGTTAAAGGAGCGTTGGACGCAGGGAATAGCGGAGACGGAGCGAATAGATTTAAAGATCTTGGTATAGTGAGAAGATGCGGCGGTGCTTCGCTTGAGAATTAGGGTGGTAGCCATTCCTGCGGTGGTCTTATCCTAACGTCGGTGGTTACAGCGACAAGGCTGGTATTAGCGGTGGAGCTTGTTGAAACTTGTTAGATTATGTGGAGATGTTTGGGGAGAAAGAAGGGTTTTTGTAGTCGATATATAAAGGGTTTTTGGAACTCGGAAGGCTATAGAGAACGAAACTTGTAGATAACGAGGTTGTTGTTTAATATTTATCCACGGGAATAGGGTATATAATATTTTCTTGATCATCACGTAAAAGATATTTCATAAATATATATCACATACATTCTATGAATAACGTGGATTTTAAGATTATAACAACCTTTAATCAATAAATAGTTAATGTATCATACTTGACTTAAGGTGGATGAAGTTGGTTCGGGTTTATGGGTTTGGGCTAGTGGTATTGTTGGTTCATGGTGGACTATAAATCCGTTGACAATATGTCTGGCATTGGTTCAAATCCTGTTCGGTCAAAAAATTCGTCAATTTATTATCAGATGGTAGAACCTTTTGTTCTTAAGAACATTAGTCACTAACATTACTCCAGGTGACTGGGTTGAGGAACCCATGATTCCTCGATTAATTTCTATTTTTTTAATAAAAATTTCTATTATAAATGTTCTTTTTTCTCATTTCAAAACCATAACATTCTTTCTTTCAATTTCATTTTATTTTGCTTTACTCTTTTTACATTCCAATTCAAAATTTAAAGATGGATGTCATTCCTAGGTCAGTTGTATTTATAGAATGATCCGAAATCGAAGAAATGATATTAATGTTATATTTTATCTTCTTTTAAATTTTCTGAACAAATTAAATAAAAAATGATGATGTGCCAATTGGATTGGAAAATATACTATTTCCACGTGATATAGGTGGGAAAGATGAAAGAAAAAGGAAAGATAAAAGTTGATGTGGAGCTCATTTCGCAATGGGTTGAGTGGTTTCTACTCCTTCAACCCTTACTATTCGTTTAGAGATATTGGTCATGAGCTTTGCATGTTGCTATATAAGCTTTATGAGATTTTTTCATAGCCACATAAGCTTAACATGTCTACCTTATAAAAGTTAGGGGTGGTAGACAGTCAATCAGACCTCAACATCTAACTTTGTCTCTCATCTCTCCTCTGACTAGTGAACCAATGTTTGGCTTAGCCCTCCCCCCTCCCCCATGGTGCATGTCGGGGGTAGTGTTAAGTGGCGAGGGGCTTGGCGCACCCCACTCCGTATAGCCTTAGTAATATTATGTATTCCTTGTATGTATTGTGTTACACTAGGTAAGTATTTTATGTTTAGGAAACTAGAAAATTTTGTAGGAGTGATTTAATAAGTGTCATTTTTTATTTTGTATTTTGTGTATGAATATTTATAAATAAGAAGGCAATCAATTTGTTCTCAAATATTCACCATTCTCATAAAGTATCAGAGCACGTAACATGCGAAGTGAATCTTACGCTTCGACAACAATGAGTGGAAGCATAGAATCAGAGTGAATTAGCTTAGTCATTCATAATTTCACCACACATTCTCACATCTAGCAACAACCTTAAACCGATGATGGAAATTTAGTTGAAAGGGCCTAACTTTGAAGAGTAGGAAAAGGTTATTCATGTTTCGTTGCATGCTCTAGATAATAAAGAATTTATTAACGAAATATACAAACAACCTAATGATCTTTCAAACCAAGTTGAAGACTTTTGGACTATGAAGTCCATGATAACTTCTTGGATTTTCAATATGTTGAAAATAATGTTCAATGTCATTAACTAGTTGGTAATATTTCTAAATAATAACAAAGTCCTTTAGGGTTGGCCTAATGACACAAATAGCATTAAGAAAATAGAGAAAATAAATTGTTAATTTATTAAGGAAATAATAAATTAGTTAGAAATTATTTTGGTATATTTTTAAATTGCTTTAACTTAAACCGGATGAATATTAATTAAAACTTTTGGATTAATTCGAATATTCTAGAACTCTCTAGAAAGATGATAGAATAGATTTATCATAACGGATTAGAATAAGCAAGGTTCTAAAAGGCTTGTCATTGCTTTGTCATGGCTCCAAGGGTTGTATTTTCCGTTAAGCTTTGACAAAATACTGACTTAAGTTATATATATATATATATATATATATATATATATATATATATATATATATATATATATATATATATATATATATCTGTGTATGTGTATACATATACATATAAATGAATAATATTACAAAATATATAAAAAATATTAATTATATACAAAATTGTCGCCTTAAGTCACACCTTACAAATGGCGGGACTCTACACGACTCGAAAAAACTTGAGGCTTGACATTGCTGCCAAGTCACACCTTACGTTATTTAGAACTTTGAGGATAAGGCACATTTTGAATAGGGTGAGGATTATCCTTTTGGAATCTGACTAACTTAAGGATTCATCTAGTACCTATAAAAATAGGGAGCTAGGGATCAAATTCGAGATGCTTTTTCCTTCATATTTTTGTTTGTCCGTCTCTCATTTCTCTCCATGGACAAAAATATAACCTTTCTCTATCGGGTTAGTGAATCCTTATTTGCTTTTGGAGTCTTTGGTTTGACTACATTAGAGTTCTCATTTGGGGTTTTCATCCATTGTAAGGATGTCATTCCATGACCTTAGGATCAAGAGTTAAGTATTATATCCTTCTTTTAGGTTGATTTTAAAGTATGTTTCTAAAACTAGTAAAACTTAGATCGAGGGAGCATGTGCACTTAGGTATATCTTTTGATTGTTTTCGCTACCTTGGTTGTGTGTACTTGATTTTGTAAATCTCCAACAATGATATCAGAGCCTAGTTTTATTTTTTGGCACATACTTTGTAAAATCGCATATCTAAAGAAAAAAACATGCAGAGTTGCAGGACGCGACACGCTCCCTTCTGGAGACGTAGCAGACATTGATTAAAATATTGTTTTAATTGTTAAATATGAATTTTCAAATACGGAGATTAGTTTAGAACATTATTTAATTAGAGTTTAATTTTAAATATTAAATTAATTAAATTTGAATATTATTTATGCTTGAATAAAAATTGAATATTTATCTTTAATATTTATTTTAATTGTTTAAATTTGAATATTTGAATTTTAAGATTAAGTTGAAATATTATTTAATTAAATTTATATTTGAATACTTAATTAATTAAATTCGAATATTATTTAAACTTGAAATAAAATCTAATTTTTTTTCTTGAACTTTATTTAATAGGAGAATTGAATTAGAAAGACAATAACTTAAATTTAAACGGCTTAAGTTTAGTATATTTTACGATTACTATATGTATAACAATTAATATTTTTTTAAGGAGGTCTCTTTGATTCATAATGATGTCAGTTTTTAATATGCTTCGTGTTTACCCTTCCCCCGCCTATCGTATTTTGAGAGTGGAGTTACCTAAAGCGTTCAATCAGATTTTGTTTTTCAAGAAAAAAAAAGTATATCGAGGGTCATGCAGTTTTGCATGGTTGATTCACCATCTATTCAATTATCTGCGACATCCATGTCATTGAATCGAGATGAGCACAATCGAGATTAATATGCCATTGAATATCAATGAATCTCAAATGATCTAGGAGTTACAAAATATTGAAACTAGTAAATTGCATTGCCTACCTAAATAATTTTGTGTTGTGTTTATGACATCCCTTTACTCATAATAGAGACAAATATGGATCCTAGTCTTAATCAATAATTCATTTAGGGTTAATAATTATATTAAGGATTAATAAATCAAACAAGAATGAAATTTATATTGAATGATGTCTATAAAATAATTCACTAAAATCAATTCTGATAAAAACCACACAAAGGATTTGCTTGTATAATGATCAATGTAGTCCAAACTTGTAGTTTTGGAATTGGTCTCTTAGAAAGATAATGTTTTCAGTAAAGCTCTTCTTAACCTGATCCTACCACTACATTCCCAAAACTGTCAGAACAATCATCAAACATAATTTTTTGAAGTGAAATCGAATTACGTTTAGTTATAATTGATTATGGTTATCATGATCAAAGAAGCTGACATATACATATAATATTTTCATTCTGATTTTGATATGAACAACTTGAAATGTTCATAAAGGAGTTGCATAGTAATTAAGTGTCCTTTGGAACTAACATGGACAATAATAGAAGCTCCAACTTCAAAGACTCCTACATCCACTATCATTAACTAAAATGTCAAAATCAAGAGAGATAATTATATATAAGTATAACGTGGTTAATAATGAAACACCTAATCCAGGCCCAAATGCTAAGGACAATATGAAGGCTTGTTCGAAAACATGTTCTGATAGTCTAATTGTTTCCAAAATATGAAGAAGGAATAATAAATCTATAAAGTCCCATTTTCAAAACAAAAATTTTTCATTTTTATTAAGGTAAAACTCCACATTATAACCATTTGTTCCAGATCACAATTAATAAAAATCAAAGTAATATGATAACGCAGAATCTTCATTACTACTGCTGGAGGTGTCTAGTCATGCCTTCACCTTCCTACGATAACCGATGATACCTAAAAACAATGACAAATGGGTAGCAGAAAGCTGAGTCGATTTCCTCAAAATACCACACACAACAGAACATATACAAGCATG
This sequence comes from Lactuca sativa, assembly GCF_002870075.4. NCBI lineage: Eukaryota > Viridiplantae > Streptophyta > Magnoliopsida > Asterales > Asteraceae > Lactuca > Lactuca sativa. The sequence goes on from NC_056628.2 coordinate 162,456,090, forward strand.
CATATCGGGTCCTCAGTCATCGGACTGACATATCCCCGACCTATAGTTTTCCAACTAGAATTCCCTGGGTTTGTTAACCTGCTGCTTCAACCGAACCGCTCTTCCCGAGCCTCCACGCCTACGATTTATAACCGGCCCATACCGAGTATCTTGGCCTTCAGCACACAGCAGGACCGCCTCAACCTAACACACCACCATAAGTTGACATAAAAACAAGAAAGGATCAAGTAGGCACATAATATAGACATTTATCGATCATACAATTCACTACCGCCAACTAAACACCTCACGGCACACCGCTCTGCTACCAGCTAACCTCCATGGAATGCATAACCATAAATAATTAACGTCCCGAAAATCACGCCATACAAATTTTTGTTTTTAGATTAATAAATCGTTAATACATATATTTCCCTTAAAATCAGAGTAAGTAAGTTTTAGGAAAACATCGGAAAATAACAATAATTCACAAAAGGCGAAAACATGTGGTGTGTGCCCTGCAATCATCCTGAGCTCTTCCATTTGAAAATTGGAGTACTAGAAACATAAACTGAAAACCGTAAGCACAAAGCTTAGTGAGATTCCTAAAATACCATACAACATACAACCATAGAATATCATGTGACATACATATAGTTACCATGGGCTCCCCCCATGGTCTTTACCTGGAATGTCATTGGCTACCCCATGGTCTGATATCCAAGTGTCATGGGATCCCCCATGGTCTAATATATGTCACACCCCAAAACCTAAGAACAGCGAAAACGTTCTAGGGTGGAGGACGTCATGTGAAGTATCATAACAGTGTAAAGTAGTAAACAAGCAACAACATCATCCATTGCATTAAAAGTAAAGTTTTAATACATGTGTGTTCTTTCATTGTAATAACACATCAAAATATGTAATCAAAATAAAAGACGAGTCTTGTCTGTGCTCCGTCTTCTCAAAACCTGGCCATCGTACCTGTCTAACTGGTGACCTGAGAATACAAGTTATTTTGAAAGCGAGTATCAGCGTAAAGCTGATGAATTCATAAGTATTAATGTGTCTTTGATTTGTAAAACCGTAAAGTAATGACTTGGAAACCTTTGGAAAAAGACTGTATAAGTGTGAATTGTTTCAAAGCAGTTGAAAACGTTTGAATACTCTAGCAAATCCCTATGATTTCTATTAGTATAACGAGTAGCCTTCTACCAAGACCTAAATGTTTTGAAGGTAGTCTTCTAACAAGACTCGTGTGTTTGTTAAGTAGTCTTCTACCAAGACTCGTGTGTTTTGTAAGTAGTCTTCTACCAAGACTCGTGTGTTTTGCTATAACAAAGATGGTTTTCCTTCTTTTTGACTATTACTAACAGTACTTAGTCTAACTCATCGTTTACGTAAATGTATCACGAAATAAAGTAATAGGAAAAATATAATCATGTAAGTGTTATCCTTTTGTATTAGGATTAACACGACATCACGAATAGCGACATGTATTGAAACGACCCAAAAATACGACCCGAAATTTTCATTTTTAATATAACCAAAAATCATGAAACAGAGTATATCATAATAAAACCATGCGTTGAGAATCTCAAAACCATACTAAAATACAGTGAGAAAACTGTGTCACAACTGTATCAAAACATATCTAAGATAGTGATCAACTCCCAGGATAAAAACTGAAGCTGTGGTGTGTGCGATGCCATCATCCTGAGCTCTTCCCTTTGCTTGCGTAAGTACCTGAAACCAAAACTGAAACTGTAAGCACGAAGCTTAGTGAGCTCCCCCAAACTACCACATACCACACAATAACATATAAAGCACATACTGGGCCTTGCCCACTGCAACGGACCGAAGTCTGGCTAACCGGGGCCTTGCCCCCCTACATCGGACCGAAGTCCGAAGCTGACTGGAACATCAGACCGAAGTCTGAAGCTGACTGGGACCTTCGTCCCCTACATCGAACCGAGTCCGAAGGTGACTAGGACATCGGACCGACGTCCGAAGCTGACTGAGACATCGGACCGAAGTCCAAAGCTGACTGGGACCTACGTCCCCTACATCGGACCGGAGTCCGAAGCTGACTGGACCTCTGTCCCCCACATCGGACCGAAGTCCGAAGCTGACTGAACATAGCATAAACATATCAACTGGCATAAACACATATATCCTGTCTGAACCACGAAGGCATCAAACATACTAACTACTACATCGGATCGAGGTCCGAAGCTAACTGCTAGCTAAACGGGCCGGCATTGTGACCTTAGACCCGTTACTACTGGAAGGAAACTCACTCGTGAACTGGCTGCTGTGTGAATGGCTCTGGAAGCTAACTGCTGCTGCTCCGGTATCTCCCCGGCTACAAGTCCATAAACACACTCAATCAAATGCTAAACACTGCACTGGGGTAAAATGACTCTTTTACCCTTGGTTAAAGTCAACTCTCTCGGTCAAAGTCAACCCACAGTTGACCTGACTCGCCGAGTTGGGCCGCCAACTCGCCGAGTATCTAGTCTCACTTCTCGACTCTACTCGTGGCTACTCGTCGAGTGTGGCATCGACTCGACGAGTACCCTCTCGATCCAAGAACTCAGACAATCTTCATCCGACTCGCCGAGTCATATGAACAACTCGACGAGTTGTTCTTGAGCTAAGAAGATTGCCTTGGACTCGCCGAGTTGTATGAACAACTCGTCGAGTCCCTCCATTACTGAGCCTGCCCTCCAACTCACTGAGTCCACTCTACTACTCACGGCTTCCACTCGACATCACTCAAAAAGGGGAAAAAATGGGACTCGCGACCTGACTCGCCGAGTCACATCCATGAAACTACTCTAAACTCGATTCTGTTTGAATCCATCGCATACAAATGATAGATCTGAGTCCAATAAGCTGATTCACCACGTAAAGTTTCCAACTTTATGTGTACATACACATGAAAAAGGAGATAAAGGATAAAAAGGCACTTAGAAGAGTAGATCTAGGGTTCTTATGCAAAGCATCTTCAAAAAGGCAATAGATCCGGGCTCTACAACTCCTAAATGAACAGATCTAGGGATATCTCGACCTATTAAGGCATCCAAACAACTATAAGGCTTGGAGAATGCATCAAACTAGCCCTAGAAGAGTTCAAATGGAAATCTAAAGCATAAAACAGAAGGAATCCGAGAAATACCTCAATGAACTCTGATTTTGCCCTTGGATCTTTGCTCAACACCTCTTCTCCTTGCTCCTTTCTTCTTCTTCTTCTTCAAGCCTTCAAAATCCACACAAAAGCACTTAAAACAAACAAGGGATGGATTAGGGTTTTCTCACAGCTCTCTGAGGGTGAAGGAGGCGAGTTTGGGGCACAAAGCATTGCTTAAATAGTGAGCAACCCGGGGATTTAGGGTTTCTTCTAGGCAGGCAGACTCGCCGAGTCCCGAATATGGACTCGCCGAGTCGCCAACTAACACGTGCACGAAAACTCGACCCTACTCGACGAGTCAGGCCATAGACTTGCCGAGTCCCTCAATAAAACTTCTAAATAAAAGCCACGAAAGCATCATACCAAAGACGGGGCGTTACAATTCTCCCCCACTTGTCTCAGACTTCGTCCTCGAAGTCTGCTGCGGCTGAATCTGCAAATAACTCCGGGTAATGCTCTCTCATTTCTTCCTCAGCCTCCCACGTCCACTCAGACCCCTTCCGGTGCTGCCACTGCACCTTCACTAACTGAATTGCCTTGTTCCTCAAGGTCTTTGTCTTCCGGTCCAGAATCGTGACCGGCCTCTCAATATAATTCAGGCTGCTATCAACCTGAATATCCTCTAGGGGAACAACTGCTGACTTATCCACCAAACACTTCCTCAACTGAGACACATGGAAAGTGTTGTGGATCTGGCTAAGCTCTATAGGAAGATCCAACCGATAAGCAACCCGACCCACTCGGGCCAAAACCCTGAAGGGACCAATGAACCTGGGGCCCAACTTGCCCCTCTTCCGGAACCTGATGACACCCTTCCAGGGTGAGACCTTCAGGAGGACCATATCGCCCACCCGGAACTCCAAGTCTGAACGCCTCCTGTCGGCGTAACTCTTCTGCCGACTCTGCGCAGTCTGCAGTCTACTACGAACCTGCTGAGTCAACTCGGTCGTCTTGAGCACCACTTCTGTGCTCCCAACAACTCGCTGACCGACCTCGCCCCAACAAATCGGGGCCCTACACTTCCTCCCATAAAACATCTCAAAGGGAGGTCGATCAATGCTCGCATGATAACTGTTGTTATACGAAAATTCTGCTAACGGAAGATACGTATCCCAACTGCCACCGAAGTCTAGAACACACGCTCTGAGCATGTCCTCGAGAGTCTGAATCGTCCTCTCGCTCTGCCCGTCCGTCTGAGGGTGGAAAGCGGTACTGAAATGAAGACGAGTACCCGTCTCTTTGTGAAACCGCTTCCAGAATCTGGATGTAAAACGGACATCTCGGTCTGACACTACCGATACCGACACTCCATGACGTGCCACGATCTCACGCACATAAGTATCGGCTAACTTTTCTGCTGATATACTCTCCTGGATTGGGATAAAATGAGCACTCTTCGTCAGCCGATCCACTACTACCCATATCGAATCCACTCCTCGTGCGGTCCTGGGAAGCTTGGTGACAAAATCCATGGTGATGTCCTCCCATTTCCACACGGGAATGTCTAACGGCTGCATCTTGCCATGAGGCCTCTGGTGCTCCGCCTTGACCTTCCTGCAGGTCAGGCACCTCTCAACATACCAAGCGACATCCCGCTTCATGCAGGGCCACCAATAATCGGTTCGAAGATCTCTATACATCTTCGTTGCCCCTAGGTGGATAGAAAATCGAGACTTATGAGCCTCATCCATCAACACCTGCCGTACCCCACCCCAGTACGGTACCCACACTCTCCCATGAAGTGTAAGCAATCCCCGACTGTCATAATCAAACGAAGCTACTCGGCCCACTATCCTCTCACACTTTTTCCTCTCCTCCTTGAGGCCCTCAACCTGAGCCTCCCTGATCCGTTCCAACAACGGAGTAATCACTGTCATCCTCAAACACAAATCTCTGATAGGGGCTATCGACACTTTGCGGCTCAGGGCGTCGGCCACCACGTTGGCCTTCCTTGGATGGTAAAGGATCTCACAATCATAATCCTTCAGCACATCCAACCACCTCCTCTGCCTCATGTTCAGACTCGGCTGATCCATAAGGTACCTCAAACTCTTGTGATCCGTGTAGATAGTACAACGGACCCCATAAAGATAGTGCCTCCAAATCTTGAGGGCAAACACAACCGCCCCCAACTCTAAATCATGGGTAGGATAATTAGCCTCGTGAGGCTTCAACTGCCTCGAGGCGTAAGCTATCACATGTCCTCGCTGCATCAACACTGCTCCCATACCTGTGATTGAGGCATCATAATAGACTACGAAGTCCTCTACTCCCTCTGGCAAGGTAAGGATCGGAGCCTCGCACAATCTCTGCCTGAGGGTCTCGAACGCTGCCTGCTGCTCGGGCCCCCAACGAAATACCACCGACTTCTTGGTCAGTCGGGTGAGCGGCACTGCTATCTTGGAGAAATCCTGAATGAATCTCCGGTAATACCCTGCCAACCCTAGGAAGCTCCGAATCTCAGATGGAGACTTCGGGACCTCCCACTGCATCACGGCCTCTATCTTGGCCGGATCCACCAAAATACCCTTCTGGTTGACGAGGTGACCAAGGAACTGCACCTCGCGCAACCAGAACTCACACTTGGAGAACTTTGCGAAAAGTTTCTCCCTCCTCAAAACTTCTAGCACCTCCCTCAGGTGCTCCTCGTGCTGCTCCTGCGTCTTGGAATATACCAAGATATCATCTATGAATACTATCACTGACCGATCCAGCATCGGCCTGCACACGCGATTCATGAGATCCATGAACGCGGCTGGGGAATTTGTGAGACCAAATGGCATCACCACAAACTCATAATGACCATACCTGGTCCTGAAAGCAGTCTTCTGCACATCCTCATCCCTAACCCGCATCTGATGATACCCGGAGTGTAGATCGATCTTGGAGAACCAAGATGCTCCCTGAAGCTGGTCAAACAAATCATCTATCCTTGGAAGTGGATAACGGTTCTTCACCGTTACCTTATTCAAATCCCAGTAATCTATACACATACGATGCGACCCATCCTTCTTCCTCACAAACAGGATCGACGCTCCCCAAGGCGAACTGCTCGGCCGAATGAAACCCTTGTCTAGCAGCTCCTACAGCTGCGTAGACAACTCCTGCATCTCAGGGGGAGCTAGGCGATACGGTGCCTTGGCTATTGGAGCCGCACCAGGAATCAGGTCGATCCTAAACTCAACCTGCCTCTCAGGAGGTATCCCTGGTAAATCCTCGGGAAATACATCCGGGAAGTCTCGCACTATCGTAACATCACCCACTGTCGTCTTGCCCTTCTCCCGGGCATCCAAGACATAAGCTACATAGCCAGCGCAACCCTGCTGAAAATAGCGCCGCGCCCTTGCGGCGAAACAAAAGGTCGGTCCGCGCTGTGGCCTTTCGCCCTGAATCACTAACTCTCCCCCACTGGGAGTGCGAACCCTCACTAGCTGAAGCTCACAATCAATCACCGCCCCATTAGGGCTTAGCCAATCCATGCCCACAATAACCTAATTCCCTCGCAGGGGAATAGGAACCAGGTCCACCGAAAACTGCTCGTCAAACAACTGAAGAGAACACCCTCTATGCACTCTGGCGACCCTCACGGTCCTGTCATCTACTATCTCAACCTCTAGTGGACATTCCAGCTCCCCTGGAGCTCTGCTAAATCTCTTGCTAAGCGCAAGCGATACGAATGATCGGGTAGTGCCCGAATCGAAAAATACCATAGCAGAAATGCCGTTCACAGAGAACGACCCTATATAAAACATACAATCATAAGCAATAATCAATCAATAAAATAAAGAGATGAAGGGAAGATACATACCCGTCACCACATCAGGAGTCGCTCGCGCCTCCTCTGCTGTCATCTGAAACGCCCTACTCTTCGCCACTGGCGCCTCGGCTCGGCCCTGTCGGCCATCTGTAATCCTCAAAGTAGCAGGGGCAGGTGCAGCTACCTTCCCTACTGCAGCTAAAGTCGGACACTGGGACTTTTTATGTCCCCTCTGATTGCACTGAAAGCAAATCAGATCTGATGCTGCAACGACAGTATCAGGGGCCGTATAATCCCTGCTCAAATGCCCAGTCCGACCGCACTTGAAGCAGCCGGAACTCCCTGCCTTGCACACCCCATCGTGCATCTTCCCACACCTGCCACATCGAATGTGGCTTGGCTGAAACCTAGACCTGTGATCTGAAACCTTGGGCTTTTTTCCCGAACCTCCTGAACCCGAAACCGCCTCCGGTTTCCTCTTCTTCTCCATCTCGAGATCAATCTCCCTCTCTCGAGCCCTAGAAATCATGTCGTCCAACATTTTACAGCTGGACCGGCTCACAAACTGGCGAATATGACTTCGCAACATCTCATGATATCGGTCCTTGTTCATCTCCTCATCGACTGCATACTGAGGAACAAGAAGAGCACTCTCCCTGAACTTGGCGGTGATCTCCGCCACAGTCTCTGTAGTCTGGGTGAGGTCCTAAAACTCTCTGGCTAACTGCTGCACCTCAATAACTGGTGCAAACTCCTCCCTGAACCTGGTAGAGAAATCAGCCCAGGTCATGGCATCCAATGCTACATCATCTCCAATGGTATGTCCGACCTCCTCCCACCAATCCCGTGCCCTGTCCTTCAGAAGACAGGACGCCAATCTGACCTTGTCCCCCTCGGGACACCTGCTAGTGCGGAACGCGTTGGCCACATCCGCCAACCATCTAGTACTCACTATGGGGTCCCGCGCCCCATGATAGTCTGGAGCTCCACATGCCCTGAACTCCCTGAATGTAAGTGTGCGCGACCCCATCATGGCTGCCACCTCGGCACGGAAGGTGCCCAATCTCTCATCCATCAGCTCTAGGATACCCTCCTTGATCGAACCGAAGATCACAGGAGTCTGCTCTAAAATGATACGAGTAATCTCTGAAGAAAGAAACTCTCTGGTCTGCTCATCCATGTGCTCGTTCCCCGAGCCTGATCCTGATCCCTCCCCGGCACCTCAACTGTCGGCTGCTGTCCTCGGACGCAAAACCACCATTCTGAAACACATCATAGCAATATCAGAAAACTGAAATATCTCAAGGGATCATTGATACTACTACTAGCTTCCTGGTCTTGTCTCGGCCTTCCTTGATTCGAGTACGGATCCTCTGCTTTCAGTAGTACGGGCCCATACTACCTTCCACATCTATCCGTACTTTCCTCAAGAACCGCCTTGACTCCACCAAGTCACTTCTACTACTACTGATCTCTACTACTCTCATCCTAGGCTTGCCCTAGGGAAATCACTGACTCCACTCATACCAGTCCTCAGCTGCCGAAGGCCTCCTTGTAATGCTGATTAGCCACCACCTGAATACCATCACATGCAATGAGGCTCGGATAATCCTTTGAGTAAAGGACTCGTCCCTACAACGGTTGGACTCAGACAAGAGCTGCGCAATAGGGCCAAATCCAGCACTCTGAGATTATTCAACCCTGATCACATGTGATGTGACGTATTCACCTAATGGCTAACTCCCACCACTCAGAGTCCCACAAAGCACAAAGCAAGCAGCATTCGGATAAGGGAAACATACTCAGGCAAAACTATTCTCATAACGAGAAGCTACTCTAGCATACAATGTTAAGCTCGCGTTACCAGGCATAACCTAAACAGGCTATCCTACTGCTGTCTACTCAATACTAGCATGCAATTCTCATAAAGCTGTAACACATATAGCAGGCACAAAAGGCATCCTCCTAGATCCTTAGTCCTATACTAGCATGCTGTTCTACTGAAACTGGAACAATTAATCACAATAATAAAACTTGTATTGGTAATTTGGGAGTACTTACTTGAGCTCGGCTGATCGCATGCACCACACCCTTATCTTGTTTTAAAAAAAATTCTTTTCTTTCTAAGTGCTTATCAAAATTTCATTCGAAAACATTTTTTTTTTTGAAAAACTTTTTATCTTTCCCTTAGTTTGAGTTCAGATGCACCCGGAGGTGTATCCGAATCCCTCAAACCAAGGCTCTGATACCAACTTGAAACGACCTGAAAATTTCATTTTTAATATAACCAAAAATCATGAAACTGAGTATATCATAATAAAACCATGCGTTGCGAATCTCAAAACCATACTAAAATACAGTGAGAAAACTATGTCACAACTATATCAAAACATATCTGAAGCTGTGGTGTGTGCGATGCCATCATCCCGAGCTCTTCCCTTTGCTTGCGGAAGTACCTGAAACCAAAACTGAAACTGTAAGCACGAAGCTTAGTGAGCTCCCCCAAGCTACCACATACCACACAATAACATATAAAGCACATAATGGGCCTTGCCCACTGCATCGGACTGAAGTCCGGCTAACCGGGGCCTTGCGCCCCTACATCGGACCGAAGTCTGAAGCTGACTGGAACATCAGACCGAAGTTCGAAGCTGACTGGGACCTTCGTCCCCTACATCGAACCGAGTCCGAAGCTGACTAGGACATCAGACCGACGTCCGAAGCTGACTGAGACATCGGACCGAAGTCCGAAGCTGACTGGGACCTACGTCCCCTACATCGGACCGGAGTCCGAAGCTGACTTGACCTCTGTCCCCCACATCGGACCGAAGTCCGAAGCTGACTGAACATAGCATAAACATATCAACTGGCATAAACACATATATCCTGTCTGAACCACGAAGGCATCAAACATACTAACTACTACATCGGATCGAGGTCCGAAGCTAACTGCTAGCTAAACGGGCCGGCATTGTGACCTTAGACCCGTTACTACTGGAAGGAAACTCACTCGTGAACTGGCTGCTGTGTGAATGGCTCTGGAAGCTAACTGCTGCTGCTCCGGTATCTCCCCGGCTACAAGTCCATAAACACACTCAATCAAATGCTAAACACTGCACTGGGGTAAAATGACTCTTTTACCCTTGGTCAAAGTCAACTCTCTCGGTCAAAGTCAACCCACAGTTGACCTGACTCGCCGAGTTGGGCCGCCAACTCGCCGAGTATCTAGGCTCACTTCTCGACCCTACTCGTGGCTACTCGTCGAGTGTGGCATCGACTCGACGAGTACCCTCTCGATCCAAGAACTCAGACAATCTTCATCCGACTCGCCGAGTCATATGAACAACTCGACGAGTTGTTCTTGAGCTAAGAAGATTGCCTTGGACTCGCCGAGTTGTATGAACAACTCGTCGAGTCCCTCCATTACTGAGCCTGCCCTCCAACTCACTGAGTCCACTCTACTACTCACGGCTTCCACTCGACATCACTCAAAAAGGGGATAAAATGGGACTCGCGACCTGACTCGCCGAGTCACATCCATGAAACTACTCTAAACTCGATTCTGTTTGAATCCATCGCATACAAATGATAGATCTGAGTCCAATAAGCTGATTCACCACGTAAAGTTTCCAACTTTATGTGTACATACACATGAAAAAGGAGATAAAGGCTAAAAAGGCACTTAGAAGAGTAGATCTAGGGTTCTTATGCAAAGCATCTTCAAAAAGGCAATAGATCCGGGCTCTACAACTCCTAAATGAATAGATCTAGGGATATCTCGACCTATTAAGGCATCCAAACAACTATAAGGCTTGGAGAATGCATCAAACTAGCCCTAGAAGAGTTCAAATGGAAATCTAAAGCATAAAACAGAAGGAATCCGAGAAATACCTCAATGAACTCTGATTTTGCCCTTGGATCTTTGCTCAACACCTCTTCTCCTTGCTCCTTTCTTCTTCTTCTTCTTCTTCAAGCCTTCAAAATCCACACAAAAGCACTTAAAACAAACAAGGGATGGATTAGGGTTTTCTCACAGCTCTCTGAGGGTGAAGGAGGCGAGTTTGGGGCAGAAAGCATTGCTTAAATAGTGAGCAACCCGGAGATTTAGGGTTTCTTCCAGGCAGGCAGACTCGCCGAGTCCCAAATATGGACTCGCCGAGTCGCCAACTAACACGTGCACGAAAACTCGACCCTACTCGGCGAGTCAGGCCATAGACTCGCCGAGTCCCTCAATAAAACTTCTAAATAAAAGCCACGAAAGCATCATACCAAAGACGGGGCATTACATGTATAACCTTTGAACATCCGTAGATTGTTCAATTTTCCTCTGTATCTATAGCAGGTTTAAGCAAGGGTTAGTCCTGTAAAGGTACTCCTAATATAAGTATTAACCGTAGGCATCCATAGATGGTCATTTACCTCTGTAGTGAATAGTAGGCCAAAGGAATGGTTAGTCCCGTAAAGATATCCCGTTGAACTGGGATGGGCAAGACAATCTACACATAATGTACTAGTAAATCATCCTAGTGAATCTAGGTACAAGTATCCATGTAAGTGTATACACGTAAATGTATCTATGTAAAGGTATTCATGTAAGTGTATCTATGTAGACGTAGTCATGTAACATGTAATGTATAGTATAGACTCATGAATGAACTGACTCTGGTGTAATTCCTTGTAATACGAATAATGTTTTGTGTCTCCTAACTATCCCTACAATAGTTAACTAGAAGGTAATTGATTGTTCAAGCAGGTTTATACACCTTTGCTACACAAGAGTGTGGGAAAAACTGAATGAAGGATGAAACCTATAATATCAATACATATATAAGAACATAAGTGTATGGATATAGTTTTGTTCCAGAAGGTAAAAGAAATGGTTTTGTATGACATCTATGAGTTTTGAACAATAAATAACAATGACTTGATGTCATTTTAATAAACATTTCAAACGCACTACTTTTGATAACATGGTATTTTTAAGATAGAAAACCATTTCATACATCACATTTTGAAGCATGTGAAATCAGTTGGATGAAAACACAGTTATAAATATCTATGATTGATTTAAGAACATGCTGTTTTCTACTTGTATTCCCCCCATTTAAGGCATTTAAATCATTTAAAACATTGATTAAGGGGTATGAACTCACCTGTTGTGAGTGGTTCTAGCGGGTATGCGTGTAGGGATGAGAAGTTCCACGAACGAAGTCCCGGGACACAATAAGTCCTAAATGGCATATAAGGACACATATTGACATGAATATAGTGTTTATAACATCTATATGAAAGGAAACACCTTCCGGGACAAGGAAACACCTTGACCAAATGTTGGAATCACATGTGATTCAACATAGGAAGGTATAAAGGCACTCACATGAGTGTACTACCATGAGTTCACGGCCCAAGGGAGTTTACGGCTGTAAACTCATGGCTACTCATGTGGGAATGCAAGTCTGAAGGCTAGGGAATGATTTATGGACATTAGCTCTAACATAGGATGAAAAAGACCACCTTCTTTGGAGTTTTTGAGGAGTTCACGGACCTAATGAGTTTACTGCCGTAAAATCATGGCATTTATGTTTATGAGGGTCCCAAAGGTCATAAGGAAGCATCCTAAATTCAAGCCTAAGCCTTAGGAAGTGTTTGTGGCATCAAAACACCCCTTACTTGAGTTTACGGCCCATGGACCATTTGGTCATGTGTTTGTCGCCGTAAACACTTATGGGTGTTGGTATTTTGGTTGTTTTAGGTCCTAGACACATCAAGGTAAAGTGCTATGCTTGTCTCTTGGCTTATGGAAGGCATTTAGGGCATTTTAGCACCCTAAAATGGAGTTCACGGCCCTGGAACTTCTTGGGCCGTGAACACCTTACTCTTGGTGTCCAAAGGTTATTTTCTAGCCCTAAACACATTAGGGTACAAGTCCAAACTAGTTTCATTGCTTAAGGAAGGGACTAGGCACCATTTGTGCCTTAAAGGAGAGTTTACAGTCCAAGATGTTCTTAGGTGGTAAACTCCTAAATCTTGTTGTTTTGACATGTAATCTAGGTTATTAAGCACATAATAAGCTATATAATACAACTAGATAGAGGTACTCACGATTTGGGATGAAAAACCGAAGATCCGTGAGAGAGAAAATGGCTTTTCTCTAGTTGGAAATGTAACTAATGAATAAATATGGTTCAGAATCCTATATATAGTCCTGGGATTTTTGGCAGAAAATATTTTATTCACGAAATGAACTCTAATATCATAGAGTTTTGGAATAACAGATTTGCACAAAACCCTAGTGCATCCACTCTCCTGATATCTCCTTAAGTGTAAATCCTGAAATACTCAAATTTATGCCCAAAAGTCTGGAAATTCACTGTAACTGTTCTAACTTCTATTGACTTGATATGGTTTGTACAAAATGGAAATTTCGGGTTGTCACATCATCCCCCTGTTAGAGGGAATTTCGTCCCGAAATTAGAATCTATCTAAGGAAGTAGGTAGAAGTGATCGAGTCGTGAGGTGGAAACTTCCTAATCGATTGGTTCTCGCGCTCATAAGTGAATTCGGGTCCTCGGTTGGTATCCCAACGAACCTTCACTAACGGGCGACGGCGTTGCTTCGTCCGCTTGACCTCTCGGTCGAGGGTCACTACGATTCTAATACGAAGGCGAGGATCTCGTTAATCTCGATCTCGTCGAGTGGCTTACGAGAGTCCTAATGGAAATGTACGGTTTAAAAGTCGAGAAGCGAAGGGTAAAATGTACGTTACTGAGTTCGCGGAGTAGGTTTAGTTTGTGCAATACATGACCGATTCTGGCAAGAATATCGGAGGTTCTAACTATATTGGATTTAACTTTCCACGCTTTACGAAGCGTATTAAGCCATTCCCAGAGTGAGACTTCCTAAAGAATTTGGTCTCTCACTTGGATTTCCAAAGGTTCTTTCTCTTGCTTAACTTCCCAGTCAAGGGCCACCCCTTGCTGGGTCAAAGTCGAAAGGGTTTCCGTAATTTGCGAGGAGTTCTGAATGGACTATGATAGTAGGTCTGTAAGACCTAGAATTTGGCGAATTTTATGTCGGTGTCTACGGTGTTGACAAATTCTCAACGGTTTTGACAAATTGAAAGAGTACTCAAAAATTCCTATATCACTAACAGTGTATCTTAGGAATCTGACTCTGCAATTTCAAAACTCGTGTTTAGAGAACTTCGCGAAAGTTCCTCTGAAGGTAAAGTTTCCATGGGTTCCTTCTTACTTCGTGGGTAGATAAGTAAGTCATTACAAGGAGAATGACGAGATGATCTAAGTAAGAATGGCATACTCTATTCATTAAACTCATGAATGCTACGGGCGTATTGGTCCTATCCGAGGGGTATCACTACGGACTCAAAGTGTCTGCATCGAGTTCGGAGGGTAGTCCCCAGGACATCCTTCCCTTAACACTCGAACTGGTGATATTCGGATTTCAGGTCCATGTCTGAAAGTAATTCTTTCCTATGATTTCTAATGGAAATCTTGACGGAGTCCTCGATCGTCGAGGTACATATGATGCAATCCGTCGACTTCTGGAAGAATAAGACCGGAGCTCTCAAGGGTGAGAAGCCTGGTCTTCCAATTCTATTGCTGAGTAGTTCGCTGAGTTGTCCGGGCTGTTCTTGTATCTCCGTAGGTGTTTAGACTGTAAGGCGATCTGGTTATAAGAGTCATACTGGGTTCTAAGTTTGTTCATATGCCAATTCAATTACTCGTAGTCTTGGGGAGTCTCCGTCCTGAAGTTCATATTAGAATTCATACATGGTTCAACGATCATAATCTCGTGTATATGAGTCGTATATAATTAAGATTGAAAAGGTAGTCGAATAACTGATTCTTCTTTAAGCTCACATCCCCTTGAGAGAAAAGAAGTTAAAGTGGAATCATCAATTCTAAACCTGTAGAACCTTGATTATATATCACCCTTATGTATACATTCTTCAGTGATAGATCAACCGTATGAATCTTTGGATTGAACTTGAAGTACTGCACGAGTGATACTGTGGGGATTCCTTCGGAAAGGAAAAGAACTATAAGGTACTCCATGCATGAGTACTTCGGTGTTCTGATATGACGACTTCGCTGGAAAAGCGATCTCGAAGAAAGAGATGTACATATGAAGTTGGTATTGCGAGGATCGAATTTACTCGAGTTGTCTGATAAAGTCAGATTTATATGGAAACTAAAGACATTAGATTTGAACATATGGTGTTACAGACAAAACACAACAGTGCAACCTTTAACAGAGTTACTGTACTTAAGATTTACTACAAGACTATTGCTGCGAACAAGGTATACTACAAAAGACAAGTATACGCAGCACGGGCATCCCTTAACGGACGGGATCTCGCAAAAGATAAGACTCTGGTTGCACTAGTTTTGGATGGTTCATAAGTCTGTTAAAACGAAACGCCTAAATTACATTAACGTGGGTCCGGAGTAGTCTCTCCTGCGGTGGTGGTCAGTAGCATACTTCCGTCTGTACTAGCAATTACTGCCTCTCGGCAGTTCCTTTTGTAGTGACCCACCTTGCCACAACCGTAGCAAGCCTGGTTCACACCGGTGTTGGGCACTTGGTTGATCGGCCTTGTTAGGCTCTTGTAGTAACGTATGGTGTGTCCCTTTTTGTTGCAGTTTGAGCACTGCATCTCCCGACAAGGTCCATGGTGGTGATAACTGCATTTGATGCATTTTGGAAGATTTCCAACATATTGTCTAGCTGGGTTAGGGACAATTGGGATACCCGAAGGGATGGTAGTAGGAGGTACCGATGTCGTGGCTATGAAGGTTGTTACTGGTGGTTGTTTCCTGTTCGCCCTACGAAGCGATTTGTCCTTAGATTTAGCCCAAGACTTTCGTTTGTTACTCTTGGTCTCGGGACTCGGGGTGTCGTGGTAGTTTGCTGCTTGTTGAGGTGCTTGATTTTTACCCAGATTGAAATTGTTGTTAACAATCCCACTAACATTTGCGTTGTTAGCGTTAAGGTGGGTCAGAATAGCTGACACGGCAACCGAGACTGCAGCTTGAAAGGTAGCTGCATCAATCTGAAGAGTTGGTGGTTGGTTGATGGGCTGATCGTTTTTCTTTGGCGACATGATTCTATTACACGAAAAGAAAATGAATTTGTGAGTGAGCATGGTTGAACCTAGACGTAGTTAGATTGCTCATGTAAACAATAGAAGTGTGTTCTCTAAGGTTTGACCCACATCCCTATGATGCAGTCCTAGTATGGAATGGAAGTATGTGGGTATAATGGTCTCAAGATGTTTGTCGTTCTAGCCGAGGTATCGTTGGTTGGTGAATAACATGATCCAAACATTAAAAGAGACTTGGAGATGTCTTTGGAGTTAAATTGCTATAGTCCAATGACATGACTAAAGCATGTTTCAGATAGACTCTAATGAAAGTATGATAAGAGTATTTGAAGAAAATGACACAGAAGTTAGCCGACTGTCAATATCTTTGATATTCACGACGTAGAAGTTCGGGAAAATGACCTTGTAAAAGGTCTTACATCATATCCAGAGAAGATAGTTCTTGACAGCATAAAGACCTAACTAAAATACTTACAGTACAAGATAGTTTCATAGAAAATGCCACATCGGGCATACACAGAAAACAATTCCTTTCTAACAAGGAAAAATAAAGTAACACATCTACTACTGGCGACGGTAATCCCTCTGGTGAACTCTCAGTTCAGCCAGTTGGCGTTCCACATCAAGTAGGTGTCTTTCGTACACCCTCTGGCATACTCGAAGTTCTATGACTTCAGCTCGTGACTCAGCCAGTGCTTGTAGCAGGGTTTCATGGTTTCTCTCAGATCTCTCACGAGCATCTTCTAGATGAATGGGGCGGAGGGTATGCATTCTCGCATCGGCGACAACTTCAGTGATCTGATGTAGGGCTGTCCTGCCTTGAATCTCATTTCAGGCCACTCTATAGACCAAGATTGGCAAGATTCCGTCTGCTGAGCCCCCATTGCTCTGGTCATAGAAGCTTCGATTACCATTAAATGGCATGGGCTGATCTTGTCCTTGGCTCCATGTTTCCAAACATTCCACCCACTCAGGCGTCGGGCCATGAAAAGTCGGACGAGGGTTAGGAATTGGAAAGGGAGCTGCTTGGGGTAGGTTCTCAACCTCGGGTTCGGAGTTAGCACCGTCCGAAAGGTCTTCATCATGGTGATCATTCAAAAGGATAGGATGATCATTCTCCGGTTCTTCTCCAAACCATCCAACAATGACCTCGTTCGGAAGGTACGGGTTGCCGTGGGGATGGAGTCCAGCCATGTTATCTACGCAATAATTCGGGGTAAGAAAATAATTATTAGACGAACTATCTAGATAATTATTAGAAAATCTTCATTAGTTACATCGCTATTTGTAAAGTGCATAACAGTTATATGTAATCAACACATGATAGGCCTTCGAATAAGTGACCTTAACTCCATATTCACAAGGAATAGGGGTAAAACAAAAATTTCACCAATTCTAAGTCCATAACATCCTAGTTACATATAGCCTTAGTGTATGCACTTAGCAACTATCAACTTAGTAATGAAGACCCTTTTTAGTTCTCAAGTAAGTAATTATGGTAACACAAAACACCCCTATGGTATTTTAGAATTAGGTTCTGTTATAATGTTCTCATTGTGGTAATGTTGGTAAGTTTTTAGACTTGTTTCCATATCGCAACCATTCTTGGGCATGTGCTAATCACTCCTCGGAACAGCATAGTTGATCAGGCTATGCCACTCCCAAGACTGACCATACATCCCCGAGCTTACCTGTGATATTCAACAATCGCAATACTTTTGTTCTTGTCATTGTGACACGTATTTTACTATGAATGCAGGCACGTATACTTTGTTAAATATTTTATTTAAAAGTATAGACTCTTAGACAAAGTGTTTTAATCCCAATGTATTTATAGTTAGTATATCTTTTATGGGTTGATATACTTAATTCACAATAAACAATGCTCTGATACCAATCTGTCACACCCCAAAACCTAAGAACGGCGGAAATGTTCCGGGGTGGAGGACGTCATGTGAAGTATCAAAACAGTGTAAAGTAGTAAACAAGAAACATCATCATCCATTGCATTAAAAGTAAAGTTATAATACATGTGTTCTTTCATTGTAATAACACATCAAAATATGTAATCAAAATAAAAGACGAGTCTTGTCTGTGCTCCATCTTCTCAAAACCTGGCCATCGTACCTGTCTAACTGGTGACCTGAGAATACAAGTTATTTTGAAAGTGAGTATCAGCGTAAAGCTGATGAATTCATAAGTATTAATGTGTCTTTGATTTGTAAAACCGTAAAGTAATGACTTGGAAACCTTTGGAAAAAGACTATATAAGTGTTAATTGTTTGAAAACAGTTGAAAACGTTTGAATACTCTAGCAAATCCCTATGATTTCTATTAGTATAACGAGTAGCCTTCTACCAAGACCTAAATGTTTTGAAGGTAGTCTTCTACCAACACCCGTGTGTTTTGTAAGTAGTCTTCCACCAAGACTCGTGTGTTTTGTAAGTAGTCTTCTACCAAGACTCGTGTGTTTTGCTATAACAAAGATGGTTTTCCTTCTTTTTGACTATTACTAACAGTACTTAGTCTAACTCATCGTTTACGTAAATGTATCACGAAATAAAGTAATAGGAAAAATAAAATCATGTAAGTGTTATCCTTTTGTATTAGGATTAACACGACATTGCGAATAGCGACATGTATAACCTTTGAACATCCATAGATTGTTCAGTTATCCTCTGTAGCTACAGCAGGTTTAAGGAAGGGTTAGTCCCGTAAAGGTACTCCTAATATAAGTATTAACTGTACGCATCCGTAGATGGTCATTTACCTTTGTAGCGAACAGTAGGCCAAAGGAATGGTTAGTCCCGTAAAGGTACCCCTAATATAAGTAATAACCGTAGGCATCCGTAGATGTTCATCTACCACTATTGCTAACAGGTGGGTTCCGGAATGGTTAGTCCCTTCTAGATATCCCGTTGAACTGGAATAGGCAAGACAATCTACACATAATGTACTAGTAAATCATCCTAGTGAATCTAGGTACAAGTATCCATGTAAGTGTATACAGGTAAATGTATCTATGTAAAGGTATTCATGTAAGCGTATCTATGTAGACGTATTCATGTAACATGTAATGTATAGTATAGACTCATGAATGAACTGACTCTGGTGTAATTCCTTGTAATAGGAATAATGTTTTGTGTCTCCTAAGTATCCCTAAAATAGTTAACTAGAAGGTAATTGATTGTTCAAGCAGGTTTATACACCTTTGCTACACAAGAGTGTGGGAAAAACTAAATGAAGGATGAAAAGTATAATATGAATACATATATAAGAACATAAGTGTATAGATATAGTTTTGTTCAAGAAGGTAAAAGAAATGGTTTTGTATGACATCTATGAGTTTTTAACAATAAATAACAATGACTTGATGTCATTTTAATAAACATTTCTAACACACTACTTTTGATAACATGGTATTTTTAAGATAGAAAACCATTTCATACACCACATTTTGAAGCATGTGAAATCAGTTGGATGAAAACACAGTTATAAATATCTATGATTGATTTAAGAACATGCTGTTTTCTACTTGTATTTCCCCCATTTAAAGCATTTAAAATCATTTAAAACATTGATTAAGGGGTATCAACTCACCTGTTGTGAGTGGTTCTAGCGGGTATGCATGCAGGGATGAGAAGTTCCACGAACGAAGTCTCGAGACACAATAAGTCCTAAATGACATATAAGGACACATATTGACATGAATATAGTGTTTATAACATCTATATAAAAGGAAACACCTTCCGGGACAAGGAAACACCTTGACCAAGTGTTGGAATCACATGTGATTCAACATAGGAAGGTATAAAGGCACTCACATGAGTTTACTACCATGAGTTCATGGCCCAAGGGAGTTTACGGCCGTAAACTCATGGCTACTCATGTGGGAATGCAAGTTTGAAGGCTAGGGAATGATTTAGGGACATTAGCTCTAACCTAGGATGAAAAAGACCACCTTCTTTGGAGTTTTTGAGGAGTTCACGGCCCTAATGAGTTTACTTCCATAAACTCATGACATTTATGTTTATGAGGGTCCCAAAGGTCATAAGGAAGCATCCTAAATTCAAGCCTAAGCCTTAGGAAGTGTTTGTGGCATCAAAACACCCCTTACTTGAGTTTACGGCCCATGGACCATTTGGTCATGTGTTTGCGGTCGTAAACACTTATGGGTGTTGGTATTTTGTTTGTTTTGGGTCCTAGACACATCAAGGTAAAGTGCTATGCTTGTCTCTTGGCTTATGGAAGGCATTTAGGGCATTTTGGCACCCTAAAATGGAGTTCACGACCCTGGAACTTCTTGGGCCATGAACACCTTAATCTTGGTGTTCTAAGGTTGTTTTCTAGCCCTTAACACATTAGGGTACAAGTCCAAACTAGTTTCATTACTGAAGGAAGGGACTAGGCACCATTTGTGCCTTAAAGGAGAGTTTACGGTCCAAGATGTTCTTGGGCGGTAAACTCCTAAATCTTGTTGTTTTGACGTGTAATCTAGGTTATTAAGCACATAATAAGCTATATAATACAACTAGATAGAGGTACTCACGATTTGGGATGAAAACCCGAAGATCTGTGAGAGAGAAAATGGCTTTTCTCTAGTTGGAAATGTAACTAATGAATAAATATGGTTTAGAATCCTATATATAGTCCTGGGATTTTTGGTAGAAAATATTTTATTCACGAAATGAACTCTAATATCATAGAGTTTTGGAGTAACAGAGTTGCACAAAACCCTAGTGCATCCACTCTCCTGATATCTCCTTAAGTGTAAATCCTGAAATACTCAAACTTATACCCAAAAGTCTGGAAATTCACTGTAACTGTTCTAACTTCTATTGAGTTGATATGGTTTGTACAGAATGGAAATTTCGGGCTGTCACAATATCCAAGTGCCATGGGCTTTCCCCATGGTCTTTCATCCAAGTATCACAAAGACAACTAGCATTTCACATAACAAACAATGGGTCGGCATTAGTGCCTTCGACACATAGATATAGTGAGAAGACTTACCTTGCACTGCTGAATCATACAAAAAACCTTGGTTGCTAGCTCATAGGTTCCCGAACTATCAATAACAAAACAACACCGAATTAACAATTGGGTTCCAATCCATAACCACAACTCCATACCTAGGGGAAAAAGACCATTTTACCCTTAACCTAGCATTTTCCAATTCCATGACCCCAAACTACAATATGAAAGGCCCAAACACAATTAATCAACCAATGGCCCAATTTTCCAAATTGGGCCCAAACCCGCTACATGTGCCTTACCTTAAAGCCCAACCATTATTTCTAGTCCAAAACACTTTGCATTCCGATGGCCCATTGATATCTTAAACATTCCAGCCCAAAATACCAAAAACTACTTGTGGCCCAAATCATGGCCCAATTTTCCATATTGGACCAAATCCCTTCGTGGGCCTTCTCAAAATCACTATTAGACCAAAAACTAATGGCCCAACAGGGCCCAAGACAAATATGTAACATCCAGCTTTCCAGGTACGAGATTTATTCCTTAAAATGCAAGCTTCCCATGGAACTCGGCGACTTGATGGACTCAACTCGACATGTTAGAAGGTTTTGGGTCGCGCAAATTTTTGGACCAACTCGACGAGTTGGCGAGGGAAACTCGGAGAGTTGGTGGCTGGATGAGAAACCCTGAATTTTAGGGTTTTCACCCTATATAACCTTCTTCAGTCCTTGAGGCCAATCTTTTGTTAGCCTCCAAACCCTATTATCGGCTTTATGAACCCTAATCTTCATTCCATCTCATATTGTGAGTTAGTGTGGCATTTTGGAGCAAAAGAAGGAGAAGATTGAGAGAAGAACGCAAGGATCTAGCAAGCAAAGCTATTATCTTCAGTTTGGCACTCTTTTGGACCATTGTAACTGTTCAACATCCGGTTTTTATCTATCTATGTAGCTAGATCTTGAGTTTTGTCCCTTTTTCTCCTTATTCTTGGATATTGTGATGGATGGACTTCATATAGTTTGCAGCTTTATGAATCTCCAGGTCAAGGTGACTTTATAGTGGGTTAGATCTGGTCTTTAGCCAAGATTTGATGCCATGCATGGAGTTTAGGTCATATTTCCCCTTTTTGACCCACTTTGGGTTCAAGACATGCATTGGACATGAATGTCTATAAAGCACCAACCTTTGGGACATTTTTGAGGCTAAAATCACTTCTGGAACAGTTGGGTTCCAAATCTCAAGGATTTTGTTCTTAATGGTTAATCCTTTGAGTTTTCAAGCCTTGTAGAAGGGTTTTTGAGTATTTGTAGTAGCCCCAAAGGATAAAGTTGGAAAATTTATTCTTTAAGACACCTTTGGAGTTCAGATCTAAGCCTTAGAGTCCCTGGAATCAAGGAATCATCTGAATATGTTAAGTTGGGTAAAACTCGGCGAGTTTTCCAGCCAACTCGGCGAGTTGGCTAGGGTTTTCCCCGACTTTCTGAGTATTGTAGAACTCGATGAGTTCATAAGTGCACTAGACAAGTTGGGTCAACATGGACTGTTGACCTTGACCTTTCACTTTAACCTTGATCATGGTTGACCATGTTGGACTTTTAAGGGCATATTGGGTATTTCAAGATTTTGTTGGTTTGGTCATGATTGTTGTAGGCATTGAGTCGGGAGTTGAGATTCAAATTCAGATCTTATCAGTTCTACACTACTTGTGAAGTAAGTCTTCATCACTATACTTTCGGGTCGAAGGCACCAAGGCCGGCCCATTGGTTAATAACCAGATATTTGTTTATATGTTGAGTGTGGAATAGATATGCATGCTAGAATTGATATGTTAGTATGGTAGATCTGTAGGACTACCTGTGATATTGTCTCTTTATCTTTATATGATATATATGTTATACGTCGACATATTGTGCTGGTTGGGTTGATGTTGTAGAACTCCGTGTTGTAGCCAACAAACCTTGGAGTATGGCAGATATGAGCTGAGGGCTAGGAAGGGCATGGCAGGCTCATACTGAGGACTCATGAGCATTCTAGATATGAGCTCAGGGCCGAGGAAGGCATGCCAGACTCGTACTGATGGCTTAGCAATATTCATTCTAGTGACTGATCAGGCCAGGGAGCAAGCCAGACATAAGTTGTGGGCCAAGGGCAAGCCAGACTTATGCTCTGGGCTCAGGGGTAATCCAGTATGTTAAGTTGTGGACCCATTACATGTTGTTAATATGTTTGTACTATTTTTCAGGGGAACTCACTAAGCTTTGGGCTTACAGTTTTGGATTATGTTTCAGGTACTCCAGAGGATCGCGGGAAGGTGAAGCCATGATAGTGCACCTCCTCATGTTTCACTTCATGGTTTTGGGATTACTCTGATATTGAACTTGTTTTTAAAACTATTTGTAAACCATTGTGGTTTTTGACTTTAATTTAAAAGTTTAAATTTTTCAATAGTTTTATGGATCTTACATGTTAGTATCAAAGCCATGGTTTGGGTGAATTGGAGAAACACTCGTGTGAATCCAATCTCAAACTAAGGAAAAAGAATTTTCAAAATGATTTTTTTAAATGCTTTTCAAAAAAATACTAAAGGCGGATGCGATGTACACGATCAGCCCGAGCCAATATGTAGACCCCAAAATACCATACTATTATCTAATATTGAGATATGTTAGAACAGCATGCTAATAGCATGATAGGGATCTTCAGAAATGGCATGATAGGATTGCCTGATATATGATGCCTTATCTCTTGGAGAGCACTTGATTGATTGTTGTATGACTCTTTCATGTTTCAATGGACTATTGAGTGAATACGCTAAGTCACATGCTACATGGATTAAATGATCTTAGATTAACGGATTTGGTCCTGCTACGTAGCTCTTATCTGATTCCAACCGTTTTAGGATTAAATCTTTAAGTATAATATTTTTTAAGTTGTGCGGCATGTGATTGTATTCATGCAATAGTTAGCTTGCACCAATGGAGGGTCATGTGGCAGTTAGTGATAGGATGATTTGTGGGGTCAGCCGGCTAATTGTGAGATGTTTAGCCTTCCTCTAAGGAGTAAGGATGGAGTGTATGGTTATGCTTATGGATATTGTTAGGGTATTGTAATGATCCTTGAAACAAATATAGGTATGTGTGGAAGGTAGTATGGGTCCGTACTACTAAAAGCATAGGACCCGTACGCGTAGCAAGGAAGTCACAACCCCTAGAGTCTTGTTGGGAAACAGGTTCCCTATTTATATGTGTGTATTATCTGATATCTCTCTGGTTTTGTTTAGCATGGTGATGACGAGCCGATTGGAGGCGGGATCCAGATTAGGATCAGGAGCTGGTGGACAGGATAGGTCGGTGTTGTATGTGGGTCAGATGCGAGAGGTGATAGCCATGGAGTTTTTTCAGATCTTGCAAGAAGAATTACCCAATGTTGTTGGCCGGATCACGGAAAGGGTTGTTGCCATGCTCGAGGAGTAGATCGTAGCCTTGCAGGCTGTAGGCGGTGCTCCTAATGGGATGATTGTTGAGGGAGATCTGGTTGTGGGGACACAACCAGGGAAGAGGAAAAGGACTATCTTAGCAGAAATCAAGGAGACCGAGGTTGCTGACCTAGGTACTAGGAATCAGGAGAAACATGAGGTGTGTGGTAGGTGTGGGGGCACTCACGGATTTGATTGTCATAAATTCAAGTGTTTCAAGTGTGGGGAAAAAAGGACATGTGCATCAGGATTGTAAGAAGGATCAGATATGCTTTCACTATCACCAGCCAGGTCATTTCCGGTCCCGATGTCCTGATTTGGGGATGGAGGGAGTCCAAGTTCCGACACTCATCGTTCCTTAGGAGATTAAAGTCAAGCTCCAAGAAATCTCAGGTATGTAATTTGATCCCCAACTCTGTAATGATATTAGGTTTGATTGATGGATCATAATGTTGTTATCCGTGACAAGGGTTATTTCCTCCCAGTTTTTTGAGTTCGGAGCAAAGTAATCAGGCTCGTAATTCCCAGAGTTGGGAAAGGTAGTACCTGCTTACATTGGTTTGAGCTATGTATAGTCAATCCCTAAGTGGGTGAGAACCGATATTCTTGGTTTGAGTAATTTTTTTTGATTTAGCCTATGGGAGATTTTCCAATTCATTGTTTAGATTCCCGTTTTAGGTTAAAAAATTTGCCCTCAGATTACCTGCGGACTTCGGTCCAATGGTCAAGCAAACTACTACTCTGAAAGCCGCCATCTGGGCTGCTAAGAATGTGGAGACCCAGATACGAGAGAAGGGTCTGGAGAGAGCGGAAGTAGGATAGAAAAGGGAATTTGATGGATCCTCGAGGTCCGGTAAGAAGGGTAGATTCTTGAAGTCTGGTTCGAGAGGAGGAGGATCAGAAGCGAAGTGGTGTGATAAGTGCAAGAAGAAGAACCAGGGGAAGTGTGACGGAGGGGTCACTTGTTTCAAATGCGGAAAGCCTGGGCACTATGCCAACGAATGCACGTTCACTAAGAAGGTCTGTTATGAGTGCAACGAGGAGGGGCACATTTCAAAGGATTGCCCGAAGAAGAAGGAGGCAGGAAGACCCAACATACCACCGAAGCCGAAGGCGAGAGCGTTCCAGATGACGCTCGAGGCTGCGAAGGAGGCAGCTGATGTCGCTTCAGGTACCTTTCTTGTAAATGGTTTGCCTGTAAATATACTACTTGATTCCGGAGCCAACTACTCCTTTGTGTCGCATAAATTTGGTGGGAAATTAGCATTTCCTGTAGAAAAACTTGATAATGCCCTGATTGTAGAAGTTGCCAGTGGCAAATTCGTACCTATTAGTAATCGTATTAGGAACGTCGTCATCGACCTAAACGGAAACGAATTCCATGAAGAGCTATTACTCATAGAGTTAAACGGTTTCGACATTGTTTTGGGTATGGATTGGCTTAGCGCCAATGACGTTGAGATTCAATGCCGAAAGAAGATAGTAAGGGTGAACCCACCTGGAAAGGAATCATTTATGGTGTACGGGGACAAACGCAGAGTGAATTCTAGAATCATCTCCCTGATGAAAGCTAGGAAATGTTTGTCCAAAGGATGTGCATCGTACTTGGCATTCGTAATCGATGCTAAGAAGGAGAAGAAAGAGGTGCAGAATATACCGGTTGTGTGTGATTATCCGGAAGTCTTTCCCGAAGATCTTCCCGGATTACCACCTGATAGGCAAGTGGAGTTTCGAATAGACTTGTTACCAGGTACAACACCGATAGCAAAAGCACCTTACCGATTAGCACCGACGGAGATGAAGGAGCTTATGAAGCAACTTTAAGAGCTGTTGGACAATGGTTTCATTCGATCTACTTCATCACCCTGGGGAGCTCCGGTGTTATTCATGAAGAAGAAGCACGGAATCATGAGGATGTGTATAGACTACCGAGAGCTGAATAAGGCAACGATGAAGAACAAGTATCCATTGCCGAGGATTGATGACCTATTCAATCAGCTGCAAGGTTCGAGCTACTTCTCAAAGATCGATCTTAGGTCAGGATATCATCAGCTGAAGGTAAGAGAACATGATATTGAGAAGACTGCATTCAGAACACGATATGGACACTACGAGTTCTTGGTTATGCCATTCAGACTAACCAATGCTCCAGCATCATTCATGGATTTGATGAATAGGGTTTGTAAACCCTTCCTCGATAAATTTGTGATAGTGTTCATCGACGACATTCTGATCTACTCGAAAAGCCAAGAGGAGCATCGCAAGCATCTACGGGAAGTGTTGGAAGTGTTAAAGAAGGAGAAGCTTTACGCTAAGTTCTCCAAATGCGACTTTTGGATACGAGAAGTCCAATTCTTGGGGTCACGTGGTTAACCAAGAAGGTATAATGGTTGACCCCGCAAAGATCGAGGTTGTAATGAAGTGGGAACGTCCAAAGAGTCCCACAGAGATTCGAAGCTTTCTAGGATTAGTCGGATATTATCGACGATTCATCCAAGGCTTTTCTTCGATAGCTGCTCCATTAATAGCTTTGACCCACAAAGGAGCTACATATACGTGGTGTGAGAAACACGATGAGGCATTCGAGAAGCTAAAGAAGAAGTTATGTGAAGCACCAATACTTTCTCTACCCGATGGAGTTGAAGATTTCGCGGTTTATAGTGACGTTTTTGGAGTAGGTTTGGGTTGTGTTCTGACCCAAAGAGAAAAGGTGGTAGCATAAGCATCTCGACAATTGAAAGAGCACGAAAAGAACTACCCCACTCACAATTTGGAGTTGACGGCGGTAGTATTTTCTCTAAAGATATGGAGGCATTATCTCTAAGACACGAAGTGTAGGTTGTTCACTGATCATAAGAGTCTCCAGTATCTCTTTAATCAGAAAGAGTTGAACATGAGGCAACGATGCTGGCTAGAGCTACTCAAGGACTATGACTGTGAGATACTTTACCACCCCGGTAAAGCAAATGTTGTTGCTGATGCTCTCAGTCTGAAAGTCAACCTTGAAAGGAAAAGGCCAAGAGCGTTGAGAATTGAAGTTGTCTCGACGATTGTGGAAAGTATCAGGAAAGCTCAAGAAGAAGCTTTAGAGAAGAATGACCGAAAAGAAGAACGTTTGGGCAAAACGTTAGTATTCGGTACAAACAGTCGGGGACTGAAGGTATTCCAAGATCGGATTTGGGTACCTAAGGTGGGAGGAATAAGAGATCTTCTGATGGAAGAAGCACAGAAGACCATGTACTCGATTCATCCCGATAGCACTAAAATGTATAGGGACCTAAAACCCTACTACTGGTGGCCGACGATGAAGCTCGATGTTGCGAAGTATGTGGCCGAGTGTGTGACATGTGCAAGAGTTAAGGCACAACATCAGAAACCATATGGGAGTTTAGAACCTTTACCTGTACCCATGGATAAATGGGAAGATATCACCATGGATTTTGTGACTAAACTACCCAGGACGAAGAACAGACACGAAATGATTTGGGTAGTCGTGGATCGTTTCACCAAGAGTGCACACTTTATAGCAGCCAACGAGAAGTGGTCTATGGATAAGCTCGCAAATGCTTACGTGAAGGAAATTGTAAGACTTCACGGTGTTCCTCTTACGATTGTATCAAATCGTGATAGTCGTTTCACGTCAAGGTTTTGGAGGAGTTTACAAGAGGAATTGGGTACGAAATTATGTTTGAGTACGACTTACCATCCGCAAACTGATGGTCAGAGCGAAAGAACGATTCAAACACAGGAAGATATGCTAAGAGCATGTACCCTTGAGTTCCAAGGGAATTGGGATGAGCACTTACCTCTGGTGGAATTTTCCTACAACAATAGTTTTCACTCAAGCATCAAGATGGCACCTTATCAAGCTTTCTATAGACAGAAGTGTTGTACGCCGTCTTGTTGGCTTGAAGCCGGAGAGAAGCAGTTTATGGGCCCCGAGATAGTCCATGAGACTGCTGAAAAGTTGAAGGTGATTAGGGAAATCATGTTAGCAGCCCAGGAGCGTCAGAAGAGCTATGCTGACAAGAAAAGACGACCGATAACTTTTGAAGTTGGGGATTCCGTTTTCCTTAAAGTCTCACCGTGGAAGGGACTTATACGATTTGGGAAACAAGGAAAGTTGAGTCCAAGGTTTATTGGACCGTTCAAAGTTCTTCAGAAGATTGGGAACCAAGCTTACAAGCTGGAATTGCCCGAAGAACTCAATGGTATTCATAACACCTTCCATGTGTGTTATTTGAGGAAATTCATGGGAGATGTTCCCGACATAAATCCAATCTCAGAGTTAAGGATGGATGAGAATAAGAGGCTGATCGAAGAGCCTGAGGCAATTGTTGACTGTAAGACTAAGAAGTTACGACGCAAGATGGTCGACTTAGTGCTAGTCCGATGGAAACATTCGAATGGGCCGAATCTCACTTGGGAAACAGATGATGAGATGATGAGTCGCTATCCACATCTGTTTGTTGATACATGATTCCGGGACGGAATCATCCTAAGGGGGAGAGAATTGTAACGCCCGGGTTTCAGGGCTAAGCATATTTGTCAATGTAATAGTCTAGGTCAACTATTGTAACTCTTTTTGAAGTAATAAAGATGAAATATTTGAGTATTAAGTGAATTATGTGTGTTTATGTGTTTATTATTTAATTATAAATGTATAATTAATAAAGAATAAAAATAAGCGTCAAAATTAAAGTGTGTGATAAGCCCAATATCTTTATATAAAGTTGTAGTGGTCGAAACAAGGATTCCGGGGATATAAAGAACACCGAAATCCGAGTTATAACGAAGAAGTTATGACCCGTCGAAGTTTCGCGACAGAACCGGCACGATACCTGGAAGCGTAAATAGTGAATTTATGATAGAGCGATATTTAGCCTTAGCAGTCTAAATGAAAGTCGTAGAATAGGGTAAAATAAGAACATCGATAAAAAGAACGCCCAAATCTGACTTCGTATGAGGAAGTTATGATTTTTCGAAGTTTCGGATTAGCAGTGTACAACCCGAAATTCGAATATTAGATCGAGTGATTTTTAGCCGACACGACCTAAACGAGAATCGAAGATCTCATTAAGAGTAGTGTAACGAGAAAAATATGGGCGAAAACGGACGTCGGATGAAGAAGTTATGAGGATTTAACGAACCAATCATGTCCCGGCCTGTTAATAATATAAAATTTAAAATAGAATCAAAATTAGCCGATGGTGTCTAAACGAAAGTTGTAGAGTACGTTCCCACCTTCACGTGGATATAAAGAATGTCGAAAACGGAGGTCGTACGCAAAAGTTATGAATTTTTGAAGTTGTAACTCGAATTTGCGAAGCTGGTGCAATGGGTGATGACGTGGCTCGATCAGGGCCGTAGCTTGCGGATCATGGTATGGTCTTCGGATTCGGACACATGGCCTCGCTATGCCTCGCGTACAAGAGGAACGCCCCGCGTCCGAGTGCGCCCCGCGTCGGAAGAAGGCTACGCCCAGCGGAATTCGGATTGAGCGGTTCGTAGAAGTGCCACAATGACCCAACAGCGAAGCGACGCATGTAGTACGACCGAGCCACTACGCCCAACGTAGGTCCGAGGTACGCCCAGCGTACCGAGGCCTTGCAGACTATAAAATGGGGGCCGAGGTAGCTTCATTTTTCACTCCAAATCCACTTCTCTCTCTAGTTTCTTTCTCTCTCTAAGACCCCAAACCACCCCTAAACCCTAGATAAACCCCCTAGCTCCCGAGGGAAGCCCCGAGGCTCCCGGAGTCCCGAGAAAAAGAGCCTTTCGGTTTCGAAGCGCTGCTCCAATTAAGTTCTGGTTTTCGATAAAATTCGCTGTAAGTGAGCTACATTTACGTAATTTTTAATATAGCTTTCAAATAATTATAGGAATGTTATTAGGTCCTTAAAATAATTATTTGGGCTATTATTATGAGTTATATTGAGTGTTATTAATGCTTGTATAATAATAATAATAGTCAGACTATTAATTTGTCGCGGTTATCGTTAGACTAAACCCTAGTGGTATTGATACTAGGTTTTATCGAAGGAAAATCGTTTTGAGAGTATCGAAGCGCTATCCGAGTACTGAGTCACCACCTTTCAGGTGAGTGCATAGTTACTTTCAGCTTACACATAGATATGAAGTATTTTATATAAATTACTTGGTATGTGTGCATATTATCTGAATACTTGCTATCTATGCTGGATGAACATTGTTATACATGTTTTCAATGATTTAAACTGTATATGTATTTTATATCTACAAAAATGTTGGGGTAAAACATGGGTAGATGTAATAGGTGATGTGTGATAAAATGATGAGAGGCCTCGGTGTTGATGTTGTTGATTCTGTCATCTAGCGGAGTATGGATGACGACCACGGACTCTTCTAGACAGTCCAGTGGAACACTAGCAGGCTCGCAACCTGTAGGTGTTGTGAACGATGTGTTCACCGGTGTACTCCATCCTCTACATGGTTGCCTTTAGGACATTTATTGCTAAGGAATCCCCCTAGCAGTGGTGTCCATCCCGATGATGATCCTTAGGCTAGGTCCCTTATGATAGGTGTTTAGGGACGTAAAGTGAGGATAACGGGAACGGGTAATCGGGTTATTGTTGATTGATGAAATTAATAAACTTATTTATTGTGGGTTGAAAACCCTATGTGCTCACCAGGCT
Source organism: Lactuca sativa (assembly GCF_002870075.4). Classification (NCBI taxonomy): domain Eukaryota; kingdom Viridiplantae; phylum Streptophyta; class Magnoliopsida; order Asterales; family Asteraceae; genus Lactuca; species Lactuca sativa. The sequence continues at coordinate 162,487,269 of NC_056628.2, forward strand.
CCCCAGCCTGACCCACTCAGTTTCTTGTATTACAGGTAGTGGCACATGAGCATAGAAGTGATGTTTTGGGATGAGGGATTACGGATATAGGCCTGTAGATACGAAATAATGTAGTAAGGCTTATATTGTATTGTTTATGCTTTTGATCTGTATCAAACATGACATCCCAAGTCTTTGAATGAAATACATTTCCTTGGAAATGCTTTTGATAAATCTTTATCATATTTTGTTTTGGGACAAATTTCGCAACACTTTTATTTAAAATGTTACTTTGATTTTCAAACAAAGCATAAACAAAATCGGTCTTTTCTGGCCGTGAAAATGGGGATGTCACAGTTACTTTTGGAGTTTTGCCATATTTAGCCCCTCTCTTCATATTTTCTTCATCTTAGAATCCCCCAAAGCCCTGATATCGATTGTAAGCCCCGGAATACGCCACGAAGTGCCCGAGAAGCTCGAAAAATTTATCTTTTCGGTTTCGAAGCCCGACTTTTGCAAAGCCCGGTTTCTCAATAAAAATCCCGGTTTTATTAGAAACGATCGTTTTAGGAAACGAATTGCTGCTCGATTATCATCAAATCAAGTGAGTGTATAGTCACTTTTATTTTACACATAAATATGAAGTATTTACCTTATAATACGTGCTATGTGTAAATATATTAATTTTTTATTTGAGGTGATTGTTGTGTTGATGTTTTATATAAGTTTTAAACTGTATAAGTATTTTTATCTACAAATATGTTGGGTAGAACATGGGTAGATAGTGATGAGTGATAACTTAAAGTTGATGAGAGGCCTCGATGTGTTTTTAGATCCAGTCATCTAGAGGAGTTTGGATGACAACCACGGACTTTCTAGACAATCCAGTGGGAAACATTAGCAGGTCTGCAACCTGTAGGTGTTAATGAGCTAGAGTGTTCATTCGTTGTACTCCATCCCCCTCATGGTTGCCTTTAGGACATGTATGGCTGAGGATAACAGGAACGGATAATCAGGGTTATTGTTGATTGGTGAACTTAATAAGTTTATTATTATTGTGGGTTGAAAACCCTATATGCTCACCAGGCTCCCAAGCCTGACCCACTCAACTTTTTATGTTACAGGTAGTGGACCCCAAGCATAGTCGGAGGACGACGAGAGATTTTTGGATTATAGGCCAGTAGTTGTAAATAACTGTTGAAAGGCTTATAATTTCTTGTTTATGCTTTTGATCTGTATCGGAACATGACATCCCGAGGTTTTGATATATATATATATATATATATATATATATATATATAATATATATATATATATATATATATATATATATACGGAAAATATATACCTTCTTAATGAAGGGTTTTGATAAACTTTTATCACATGTTGTATGGGGACCAATTCCGCAACATCTTTTAAAAAGATTTCTCTGATTTTATTTTAAAAAGCATAAATTAAATCGGTCTTTTCTGGCCGAGAAATTAGGGGATGTCACAGGTTATTCATTATGTCTAAATCTAACCTAGACTATTGCCATGATTGAGCTAAGGACTTGAAAACCCCCAAATACCAAACTTATGGGTTTAAGTTAGTAAACTCATAAGTTTAATGTAGTAAACTCATGAGTTTAAGGTAGTAAACCCAAAGGGAAATGACCATGAGGCTGTAAACTCCTCAAAGGAGGGTTTTGTTGCCCTAGTCCCTTCCTAATGCCTAACCACCAAGTAGAAATGTTTCAAAGGACTTGTAAAACCTCAAAACAACATATGGTCATAAGGTGTAGAGTTTACGACCGTAAACCCTTGAGTTTACTGCTGTAAACTCCTTGGGTAATGGTCATTAAAACCGTAAACTCCAAAGGAGTTTACCCTTGAACTCTAAACACTCTAGCTTTGCCCTACAAACACTTGGAGACAACCCTTGTGATCTTTAACACTTGAAACAAAGTGTTTTCATGTTCTAGAGCGTCCTAACTTAATTTATTAGTTATAAATTGGCTAATTAGTTATATATCTGTTCATTATATGATAACTAGGCTCGTGCGCGTGTACAAGTCCCTATTTGTCACCTAGCACCGTATCCGACACTTCAATCCAATCAACTCGCTGCAAGTGAGTTCATATCCCTTAATCAATGTTTTAAATGATTTTAAATGCTTTAATGGGGGGGGGAATACAAGTAGAAAACAGTATGTTATTAAATCACTCATATGTATTTTATAACTGTTTTTTCATCCAACAGATTTCACATACTTCAAAATGTGATGCATGAAATGGTTTTTCTATCTTAAAATACCTTCGTAGCAAATGTATTTGTTTTGAAATATTTATTAAAATGACATCAAGTCATTGTTAATTATTGTACAAAACTCTTAGATGTGTTACAAAACCATTTTTACCTTCTTGAACAAAACTATATCTATACACTTATGTTCTTATATATGTATTGAAGTTATAGTTTTCATCCTTCATTCAGTTTCCCACACTCTTGTGTATCAAGGGTGTATAAACCGGTTTGGGCAATCAATTACCTTCCAGTTAACTATTATAGGGATAGTTAGGAGATACAAAACATAATTCCTATTACAAGGAATCACATCAGAGTCAGTTCATTCATGAGTCTATACTATACATTACATGTTACATGAATACGCTTACATGAATACCTTTACATAGATACATTTACCTGTATACACTTACATGGATACTTGTACCTCGATTCACTAGGATGATTTATTAGTACATTATGTGTAAATTGTCCTGCCTATCCCAGTTCAACGGGATATCTAGACGGGATTAACCATTACGGAACCCACCTGTTAGCAACAGTGGTAGATGAACATCTACGGATGCCTATGGTTATTACTTATACTAGGGGTACCTTTACGGGACTAACCATTCCTTTAGCCTACTGTTCGCTACAGAGGTAAATGAACATCTACGGATGCCTATGGTTAATACTTATATTAGGAGTACCTTTACGGGACTAACCCTTCCTTAACCCTGCTATAGCTACAGAGGAAAATTGAACAATCTACGGATGTTCAAAGGTTATACATTTCGCTAATCGTGATGTCGTGTTAATCCTAATACAAAAGGATAACACTTACATGTTTACATTTTTCCTATTACTTTATTTTGTGATACATTCACATAAACGATGAGTTAGACTAAGTAATGTTAGTAATAGTCAAAAGAAAGGAAAAACTATCATTTTTATAGCAAAACATTCGGGTCTTGGTAGAAGACTACATTTCATACTAGTAGGAAATATGAGATTTTCTAGGGTTTTCATACTTATATCAACTGTTTCATTTAAAAGATTTACATGGCATTCATAACAGCTTTCCAAAACAAGACAATGACACTTAAATACTTATGAATTCACCAGCTTTAGGCTGATCCTCGCTTTCAAAATAACTTGTATTCTCAGGTCACCAGTAGACATGTACGATGGCCAGGTTTTGAGAAGACGGAGCACAGACAAGACTCGTCTTTTATTTTGATTGTATATTTTGGTGTCTTACTACAATGAAAGAACACACATGTATTAAAACTTTACTTTAATGCAATGGATGATGTTGTTGCTTGTTTACTACTTTACACTATTGTGATACTGTACATGACGTCCTCCACCCCAGAACGTTTCCACCGTTCTTGGTTTTGGGGTGTGACAGCTTACTCCAAAGACAGGGACCTGGTTGATGGGTGGTGCTGGTGCCTTACAGAAACGGATAGTGTGCCCCTCTCTGTCGCAATTTTTGCAATGCATCTTCCGAAAAGCCCCAGTATGATGGAAGTTACACTTGTTGCATTTCGGAAGGGTTCCAGCGTATTGTTTTATGGGAGTTGGCGCAGTGAGGTTTGTAGTAGCATGAACAGTAACAATCTGTTGCTTCTTAGCGAAGTCCTGGGCTGGTTAGTCCTTCTTGTTGTCCCAAAACTTTCTTTTGTTTTTCCCTCCTCTTGCTTGGTTAAGGGTGGTTGTCGTAGTGTCATGGATGGCATGATGGTCGATGAGTTGTTGTTCCAACTCCTTGGCGCTGTCGAAGGTAGTTGGTCTTGAGGCCAACACGCTATCTTGAATTTCGGGGGACAATCCCCAGAGGTATCGCTCCAACTTTTTTGTCTTCCGGGGTGACCATCGCGGGGAAAAGGAGTGCTAGATCACAGACTCGGGTGGTGTAAGTTGTAAGGTCAGAGCCTGTCATTTTGAGATTCCACAGTTCTTGCTCCAGCTTTTGCACTTCGCCTCTTGAGCAATATTCTTTCAGCATCATCTTCTTTAAGTCCTCTCAACTTAACGAGTTAGCCACTGCAAGCGTTAGTGAGTTAACGTGACTTTTCCACCAAGTGAGGGCCCGGACAGAGAAAGTGTATGCTGCAAATTTGACCTTGCTTGCTTCGGGGCATGCACAAATTTCAAAGACCGTTTTGGTCTTTTCGAACCATTGCATCAAGGTGATGACGCCCTCGCTTCCATTGAAAGAATCGGGTTTGGCACTAGTAAAGTCCTTGTACGAACATTCCCTCGTATGTCCTGTACTGTCCCTGTGGTTAGAGTTTGTGGCTCTAGATCCAGCACCACCGGTACCATTTGTACCAATTTGTGACATTGCAGCTGCCACGGCTGCTGTTACAGCAGCTTGGAACATTCCGGGATCAAACTGTGGAGGTGGCGTTGGAGGTGGTGGTGCTGTGCTGCCAGAAGGTCTGGGTCTTTTCCTTGGTGGCATAGTTTTGTCATAAGTTTGTAAAAATGATCAGATGGTAAGTTCCCAATAGTAAAGACAAGTCGGTTGTTATTGAACTAGATTTTTCTGTATTATGCTCCGACTTAAGAATGTCTTGCATGTAATTCATAAGGGAAGTCCATATGAATGAATTTCATGAGTTTAGTAGGTTTTGTACGGGCAATAAGATTTACTCAACTTAGGATCATGTTTGTCCAAAAACACTTAGCTGAGGAGTTTTGATGGGATCTGGTGCATTCGCGCTGGTATGATTGCAAACTATAGGTCTATGAAGAAGGCACCCTTTCACCAAAATGTTTAAAGGTGAGACGATAATGAGTTGTTAGAAAGGGATATGTGTCGCGAGTTTTCTAACTAAGTTTAACTTAGTTCATTTTGTAACGTATTTCGGTTGCTTTATGGTGTTCTGAAAACGTTTCATAATGAGAGCCTATATATGATAAACTCATGTATTTTAGTCGTTCTGTGTCCACGTGAAACCTTGTAATTTGACCCAAGCTAGGTCCTTATAGTGACTAATTGATGTATGCTTAGTTATATAATAAAGACTAAATAGACCTTCGAGTCTGTTAGGTATGTCCTAAACCCATCTTGTTAATATGATTCTACTAATTATGGTTTCAGCGAAAATTTTTGACTTCGATGCAGGTCTACCTCACATCTATGCAAGGAAAAGTTATGATAGCAACTAGATCTCTCGATTAATATGACTTCTTAAATCGCAGTGTCGTGCTTACGCCTAGAATAGAGTAGCACCAACGCATACTCATGAACCTAATTTACAAGGTCTTGTGAGCGGTATGAACTCTACTCACGACGATCCGTCCCTTGCGATGCCTGAGGCAAAGTCGATGCACCTTGCAGCTCTGCCAATCGATGCTTGGCTGCAATCCTCCTCTCTTTGGATGTCGTGTGTCTATCCTGTTACTCTCTTGCCTCTGCCCGAGCTGTGATAAGGTTCTAAAAAGAATGTTGGCCTCTGAAATAGTAGTCTATCTCCGAGTCTCGGGTACGTGAGACAGTAGGTTCTGTAGTAGCGTGCAGTTTCCGAACTTGGATTGTAGTCTACCTGTTTTAATCCCTGATGTTCGCGATCTGCCGGGTCTTCACCGGGAGGGCTCTGTCAGTCAGTCCCCCGTGGTTGAGGTCATAGCACCCTCGTTGGTCTCCACATGGTGGTTCTTGTCATTGTTGTCAACATTCAACCCTCGATCACGGTTGCCCAACGGGGCATAGGTTTGATGTAGTCAAAACAGTTCGTGGAAACCCTTGCTATGCATGGAGGATTGATTACCTCAGGTTCCGCTTCTGATTCTTCTCATAACCATTCACCATTTCTCGGGTTCGGATTGGGAAAGTAGGGGTCGCCTGGTAAGTAGGATCTTGCTATGTTGAACGTGCGAGAATAGGAGTAAGAAGATAGTTATTGGACGAACTATCTAGATAATTATTAGGTGATCTGTATCAGTTTATATCAATACTTATGTAGTGTGTACCAGTTATATGAAACCAAGGCAGGATAGTCCTTCAAATAGGTGACTCTAACTCCAAATCCACAATCCAACGAGAACAGGAAGTAAAGCAACGGTCACAGATTCTGAGTCTATAACGCCTAAATTTCATATAACCTTAGCGTATCTACTTGACAACTATTGACCTACTTGATAGAGACCTGATTAGTTCTCATGTAAGCACTTATAGTAACACAAAATACCCCCATACTATTTTAAACTCATGTTCTGTTCTAATGTTCTCATTGTGGTAGTGCTCGTAAGTTTTTAGACTTGTCGCCATATCACAACCATTCTTGGGCATGTGCTAATCACTCCTCGCACCAGCATAGTTGATCAGGCTATGCCACTCCCAAGACTGACCATACATCCCTGAGCTTACCTGTGATATTCAACAATCATTACTTTTGTTTTGTTCTAGAATGATGCTGACCTTAGTATGTATGCATGCATGTATACTTTTAACAAGAAACTATTTATTTCTAAAAGTATAGTTGTTTTGAAAACTTTAAATCAGATACCTTAGTCCCAATGCATTTATAGTTTGTATATCTTATGTGGTTTGATATACTTAGTTCACTATAAACAATGCTCTGATACTAATCTGTCACACCCCTAAACCAAGGATGGCGGAAACGTTGGGGGGTGGAGGACTTCATGTATAGTATCACAACAATGAGTATAATAGTCCTCAAAGTAAATACAACCATCATAATTATAATTGAAAAAGTTACACCAAAGTATGTGTTTACATGTTTGAAAATCAATTACATTATGATGACAAAGTAAATTGTTTGACGATTTAACATCCCATCCTCAAGGTGATGATGTTTTCCTGTTTCACTGATTTTGTGACAACCCAAATTTATTTCCGTTACATAATCCCGTTTTCACTAACGGAATTCGTCGTTATATATATATATATATATATATATATATATATATATATATATATATATATATATATATATATATATATATATATTCCTGTAATATTTGGAGTCGTCAATAAACAAATATCTATTTATTTATATTTTCTTGACATTATCATTTTAGTATAAGTAAATATAACTTGAAAGCGTTAACCCCATTTAACCAAATAAAGTTATATTACTTTTCAACCACTTCGCCCGGGTAAAAAGTTTTAACCCCGTTAAACTTTAGCATCGGGTAGTCGTGTACCGGGTGCAATACCTGAGGCATATTTAAGGAGATTGGATGCCACACTACACCCTTTTACCACCCCAAACATACACTCTCTCACTACTTTATCTCTCTAGACCCGATTCCGACTCCAAAACCGCGAATTCCGGCTTCCAAACGTAAGGGTTTCTTCCCTAGCTTGTTCTAAACGTACCTCATTGTATTTAGAACACAAAAATCTTATGATTTAGAGGAAAACATGGAGTTTACGGCCTAGGAAGCCTCTTAGGCCGTAAACACCCAAAACTTGGCCAAAAGTCCCATTTTCCCTTCCTTCAAGCTTGGATACTAATTAAGGAAATAGCCTAGATGAGTTTGGACATGCAAACACAAGTTTTTAGGGTCTAAAAGAGGGTTTACGGCCCAAGCTTGTGCTTAGGCCGTAAACACCCAATTTCCATGTTAAATTGCCCCAAAAACTCATCTAAGGCATGTTAGAATTTAGTTAAGATAGTAGGAAATGCTTAAGGCCATAAAGCAACACATTTTGGGGGACAAAAAGGAGTTTACGGCCCAAGCACAAGCTAGGACCGTAAAATCCCTCAAACACAACCAAATGAAGGTTTTAACCCCCAAATTTGGACCTAGGCATTCACTAGAAATTTAGGGGATTGATTTAAGGCCTTAACTTGCATTTTGAGAGGAGGACAAGAGTTTACGGCCAAGCCTAGGGGCTTACGGCCGTAAACTCCAAGGGAGTAAACTCTTGGACTCCCCCGTAACCCCTATTTGGCCTTGTACGATCCCCGGAAACCCCCCTTCTAAGCCCTAAGACCCCGAATCAATGCTAGAATATCTAAATATTTTAAAGAGAAGCACAAAATGATTAATTTCTTGTAAAATACATATTTCATATGATATTAGGGTCTTAAAAGGTGCACAAGTCCTTATTTGGTACGAAACGCTCAATCGACACTTTCACCCGACTTACCCGATTTACTCGGTTTCAGGTGAGTTCATACCCCTTTAATGAACCTTTCAAATGTTTTTATATGTTTTAGGGGGGGGGGATACAAGTCAATTATACATGTTTATGGAAATTAATCACATGTGATTCACTATCCGTAGTTCAAATCACATGTGATTTACCGCTATGCTTTATAAAAGGATTTTACGTTTTCAAAACTATTTTGGATAAATAAACAATTTTCCAAATGTTCCCTTTGGACAAGATTTTTATTAAATAAACTTTTCTTACAAAAATGTAACCACACTAATATATTTATATAAGTAAGACTTGAAGGATTTAGGACCGATAGCTCGCCTTATTTCCTGTTCTTGTTTGATTGTGGGCTTAGGGTAGTTGTTATCCGTCCGACTGTCGTTGATTTCTTAGTTATATATCATGTATATTAGTGTTGGATACGAGTATTTTCATTTCATCTGATGCTTAAACCTCTAAATCGACAAGAACCATACACACTAAGTTAACTATAATAGGTATAGTTAAGGTCACTACTACTCACTATAGCTACTACTCTACACACTATAATACGCACTATTACGAGACTATACACTAATAAGAGAACACACTACGAGTTATACAAAAGACTACTACACTATAATACAAGAGAAAACACTAATCAGGAGATAACGCACTAACTCTCTACGAGATACTCTATTCGCTACGTACTACGCCCAGAGTTTTCCGACAGGAAGGCGACGCTATATATATAGATCTATACGGGGCAGACACTATTACATCCCGACTGTTAACTTCATTCCGAGCCGTACAAGCCCAGGGATGCCACTACTTCGATACACTGTAGATGACCGGGAAGTTCATGGGGTCCTCTATTATTCACACTATCGGTAACATACAAGAAATACACTATAACCACACTAAAATACTAAACTAAAGGCTAAGTTAATATCCCGAAGAAATCAAGTATCTAACACTAAAAGAAGTTTGCACCACTATTATTGACTTCAGGCAAAACATACCATATTGCATTACTTATTGGAGATTCACTATTATACTTTTACATACTTCTTAAGACTTTCACTTACAATGCATTTTCTGGAAAATATAGGATTTTCTAGGGTTTTTCTACAACTTATGAACGTAATTTGCAGCTTTTCATACTATCGGTTCTAATGCATTTTATACAAAAACTCTCACTAAACTCTTATGAACTCACTAGCTTTATGCTGATACTCGTTTTCAAAATAACTTGTATCCTCAGGTCAAAGATAGACAAGTACAGGTGCAGCATTTTGGAGAAGGTGGAGCATACAAGATCCATCTCTTATTTTTGTATTACTTTTGGTGTTTGTTGAAACTTACAACACACGCTTGTAATTAAACTCACTATGTAAATGCAATGGTTGTATGTTTCTTGTTTTTTTACTATGATGCAATTGTGATGATACTGTACATGACGTCCTCCACCCCGAAACGTATTCCGCCGTTATCAGTTTTGGGATATGACAGATTTCCTTAGAATACAAGTAGTTTTGGAAAAGTGTCAACAATTAAGTTGGTGAGTTCATAAGAGTTTTGTTTTAGAATGAAACCGTTTTCCTTGTAAAAGTAACAAAGTATATTTCCAGAAAATCCAATATTTTCCTGATTATGTATGAAATGAATGCTTCTATGTTATGCGATAATGAATCCTAGAAAGACCCATAGATTCCTTCTATAATCACTCAGCGTATATAAATTATATAAAAATTAAGTTAAATAGACCGTTGAATATAATGGGTCTGCCCCAGGTCCACAACCAAACAAGGAACAGGAGATAAGTCGGGCCCACCAATTCTAAGTCGATTGTGACTAGATTCTTATATAACTCTAGCATATACACTTAGCAATTATAGCTGAAGTCTAACAATTCTAGATGAAATATAGTTTTAATATCATGAAAACTATTTCATGTGAACCTGGTACTTTGTATTTGTACACCTTTTTGTATGAAAACCTGGTACTTTGTATTTGTACCCCTTTTTGTATAAAACCGGTACTTTGTATTTGTACCCCTTTTTGTATAAAGCCGGTACTTTGTATTTGTACCCCTTTTGTATGAAAACATGGTACTTTGTATTTCTACCCCTTTTTGTATACAACCAGTACTTTGTATTTGTACCCCTTTTCGTATAAAACTGGTACTTTGTATTTGTACCCCTTTTCGTATGAAAACATTTTGTAATGTAAATGAACATAAAGTATACCTATTATAGTTTATCAAGATGTTTGAAATGTATAAGCAACCTAACTATACCTATTAGAGTTTAGTATGTTTGTTTGTGGTGTATAAGAACCCTTTTCTATGTAAGTCGAATGTATAGCAAAATATAACTATGTTTATCTTGCTTTGTTTTGTACTAATGGTAATGATGGAGGATTCTTACAATTCAGTGAGTACTTTCTGTTATATAATTATACCACCACAAGAAACACATGCAAAATATGAAGTCGTCAAATATTTAACACTTTGCTCAACATGTTACAAAGTGTGTTGAAAGTTATAAGCTGTTAACTAGTTTTTAACTTTTCTACACTGTTTTAGAAAGATCATAGAAAAATCATACGTAGTCGAAAACTGAATCCGTAAATTCTAAGAGTTCCTAAAATGTGTCTAGTTTATTCATAATTTTTATCATGATTTTTGATGACCTTCAACTTGTGTGAAAAAGTACATAATCACAGACTGGTCCGGATTGATGTTTGAAATGATAGGCAGTTTTGTAAAAATCACCATAAATTGTAGAAAAATCTTATGGAGATGTGTAAGTAGTCATTTTAAATCTAAGAACTTGAACTATTTGCACCTAATACAGTTTTGAAAACTAAAATGTTTAAGTTGTCCAAAACAGTCCGTGAATGGAGTCCAACTTTTCTGATGAAAGCTGTTAGAAAAGTTAAGTTATGTTGTTGGTGTTTTAACTTGTATTCCCCCCCCCCCCCTAAAAACTTGAGAAAACATGAAAATGTAGGGGTATGAACTCACCTTATGTGATTTCAGTAGATGAATGTTGGAGTAGGGAAGTGTTCGACTCAAGAACACTTGAAGATGCCTTGAAGATTATTGAGAATCTAACACCAAAATGATGGAATTTGTGTAAGCAATCTATGATTGGAGTAGAATGGGGTGTAATAATCGTGTGGAGGATGTTAATACTTAACAAAAGTAGAAGAAAAGCTTGGAGAATGGCCTTGAATCTCGAATTTTAGAGAGAGAAAATGAGAGAAAATGAAGTTTGTTCTTGATGGAAAAATGAGAGGAAATGAAAGAAATGTGAGGAGAGAGGAGGGTTTTCTAACCCTTGACCAAGTGTGTGGATGAAAAATGGTGGGAAAAGTACCATTAAATGACTAGGTATGGTTTGATGGTGAATAGTGACATGGAGTGGGTATGGGAGTGGTTGCTTGTGTCATAGAATAAAGAAAAGTCAACACTCAAACTTTGTACCTCACCCACTCTTCATGGATAAGGTTTTATCCCCAAAAACGTGATTAATTAATAAATATGGGGCCTTATATGTTAAAATAAAGTTTTGGGTGAAAATTCCGTGTTAAAACAACTAAAAACAGGCCTAAAACGCAAAACTAGTCGAAAAACGGGTGAAAAAGAGCTTCCTGCGAGGCCTCTCGGTCCTAGGCCGAGGTTCGGTCCGAAAAGACCTTTGGCTCCTGAGAGGGTTCGGTCGCTTCTGATACCTTCGCTTCTGATGCCTTCGCTTCTGACAAGTTCACTTCTGACAAGTTCGCTTCTGATGCATTCGCTTCTGACACCTTCGCTTCTGACAAGTTCGGTTCCTAAGAAGGGTTTCGAGTCCTTAAGAGGGTTCGGCTCCTTAAGAGGGGTTTCGGGTCCTTAAGTCTATTTTATCCGTTTTTACCCCGTTTTAAGCGGTTTTTGACTTGGTTAAGGGTCGGGATGGCCCGAAAAACTACAAGAAGTTTAAGGAACTTTTGAGAGAGATTTGGGAGAGATTTCACATTCTTGGAGAGATTTCTCATACAAGGAGAGATTTGGGAGAGATTTGACATACGTGGAGAGATTTAGGAGAGATTTCACATACTTGGAGAGATTTCTCATATGGAGAGAGATTTGGGAGAGATTCCTCATTCTTGGAGAGATTTATCATACAAGGAGAGATTTGGGAGAGATTTGACATACGTGGAGAGATTTGGGAGAGATTCTAGATAAAGAGAGATAGAGTGAAAACTATTGAGAGAGGTTTCGTGTGTGGCATATGTGAGTGTTTAGCTCCACAACGCAAGGTCTGTAAGCCCCGTTAAGCCATGTTTAAGGATCTTACACACTCTCGATGAGTATGTAACATTGTTTTATCGGTTTGGTTCATTACTTAACGCCGTTTGAGGTTAATGAAATCTAAGTATACAAAATTTTCAATTGATGATTTCTCATTAGAATAACGAGTTGTATGGAAATAACATAGCGTAAACCCTAGTACACAAGGGTTAATTGAGTTGGCTGGTTTGACTTGTTGACTTTAGTTGACTTTGACTTGACCGGAAATTGACGGTTGTCACATTTTATCCTCACTAAGAAGACGGGTTTGTCAAAAAGACAATTGTCACAAAGCCACGATATCAACATTAGGGCTTTGCCCTAGTGTTGTTTATATACTAATCTATACATGTATATTGATTGAAGGGATTGAGTCTAATCTATACTATGAATCGATCATATCCTATCAGATATGTGATCTATTCTATACTTATCTATATCATCACCTAATAAACAAAAGATTACAATATGATAACTGAACTTTAGTTGACGCTAATAAGCTTGATACGTTGGCGTTATAGATGTATTAGAAGTTGACGTTGATTTATCAGCGTGTCGTGTGCTTGACTCATCAGATCATAAGGTGTGACCTTACAGATTCAAGATATCCAAGAATAAAAATGTTGTTGTCGTTCAATTTTTTTGCAAAAATTTGGGTTTATGAAGTTTTTTTTGCTACAGAGAAGAAGAAGAAAGGTATTTTTGTCTAAAGAGCTCATTTGATGATTATGTTCCATGTTATGGAAGAGACAAAATATATTAGGTATATGAAGTTGACTTGATGTTTGAAGAAGATATCAACAATCTTTTGAGGTTATACTTTGTTGAATGCCAAATCCTCAAAGGTATGGTGCTCCTGTGTTTATCATAGCTAGTATTTATTTATTTATTTATTACAAGTTAAAAGGAGATCGTTCAAATTCTGATGATGATTGTACAAAAATTGGCCATGTATTCGTGCATGTGTGTACTTCAAATAAAAATAAAAGGATCAACTTTTGTCGTGTATGGGATTGTGTTTAAAAGTGTTTATTGGTTTTTGGAAAAATAAGGAATTCATGGCTTTTTGAAAAATGTCTTTTTTTCTATAAAGCTAATGTGTACCAAACATCTTTTTTTAACTTATTAGCTTTTTGAAAAATCAATAAGCTAATAAATCATTTTAAAAAACTCTCCCAAACAACCCCTTTATGTGCTTTTGTTTACTATCACACACATTACCCAAATACCCACGTGAAATGAAAGAAAACACCTATGTTTTCCATTGACACAAAAAAAAGACATTACCCATAGTGGTGGAGCCAGGGTCAAAGTAGAGGAGTATCCCAAACTGATGGGTTCGGTTTCTCGGTTTTCCAAACTCAATTTCGGTTAAAACCCAAACTCATTCAAAAGTTTAACTTGTTGAGAATTGAGAAGGTTGTATTGCTTATATACCAGATATATATGAGCTATGTTTCATGTTATGGCCGATGTGGGACAATTTTAAAATTTTAAAAAACAAGTTAAAAAACTTATAAACAAAATAAAATACACCCATGTAAGGGCCAAAATTCGAAATAGGGACCTCACATTTAAAAGTTTGACGCTTTACCACTTGGATAATTTAATACTTACGTTTAATTTTCATAGCTTCGTAATATAAAAGAAAATAAATGTTGGAAAAAAGATTTGAACTTATAACCTCCAGAAACATCCCCTAACACCTTAACCGTCTAAACCAATTACAACTTATGTTATTACCTTGCTAAACATATTAATATTATGTATATATACACTATATAAAACGATTTTCTTCTAAAAAAAATTATAGTACGGAATTTTTTTTTAGAGATATCCCGAGATACCCCGGGATCTATGGTGGATCCACCAAAGATCACCCACCTCTATTATTATTATTTTTATTTTATTTTTTTCTCCAATTAAAACCTAACTATCATTCCACTATCCTAAACCCAACTCCACCAGATTTTTTATTTTTATTTTTTTCTTGCAAAGTTTCAAAACCAATTTAAAAAAAAATAAAAAAAAAAAGACATCAAACCTATCAAAACTACCTATTTTAACAAATTCGTTTATCATCGCAAATTGCTCAAGTTCCGTTTTTTTTTTTTTGTCAACGAATCAACAAAGCTTCCATTTTAAATCCAAACCTCGGTCCCACCCATCAACACAATAAAGAATTAAAAAAAAAAAAAAAAAAAAAAAAAAAAAAAAAAAAAAGAAAGAAAAAACTGCGGTCCCCGCTTACATTTTTACACCGGAGTTTTACCCAAAAAAATAACACGGGACTTTTTAGCGAAATTTCACAACACCCCGTCGCATACATTTCATCTTCGCAATATAAGCCACTCCACCACGAAAGTCTTACTTCTTACCCGTGCACTTCGGTCCATACCGCAGAGTAGCCCCTCTATACCGAGGACTTCACCTTCCACCCCTAAACTTCGGTCCCCACTGCAGTGAACCCCCTTTTCACTGGAGTTGCACATTTAACCCCCAACTTCGCAACTTTTGAACCTTTTTACCACTGCAGCCCAATTTTTTTAGGATTATTTTTTAGCCCATTTTTTTCTTTCCTTTATTTTTATTAGTACCAATTTAGCATTTTATTTAACACTAAATTATTTTTGTAAGACTCATTTTTTTACACCAATTATTTGTTTTTACGCCAATTTTTTCCCCTAAAACACAAAGCCAACAAATACCTTAGAAGGTGTTGTTATTGGCATCCGATTTATATAGTCAAAATCATTTTTATAAAATCAATACCACCTATACATTAATTAAAAATTTAAAACCCAAATTGAAAAGACATCTTCTTTCCAACCTTCACCGTTTTGGTCACGCGCTTTTCTTTTTAATGCTCCCCACTTTCTTTAATTGACTAAAAAATTGAGGATGCTAGTAAGTATTGATATGTATATATATTGAATAATTGAGAAAGAAAAAACTATAACTAAATGAAAAAGCACAGGTAATACAAATAAAAACAGAATAAAGGGTAAATTTATATTTGATAACTTTCTAAGTATTATCCTCCTTATTTATTTCTAAATAACTATTATGTATGATAAAATGCTTCGGTTTATTTTATTTTATTTTAGTTTTATATACGTTTTCTACGTATCAGACGAGTCACATATAATAACTTTTGTTTATAAGTTTAAAAAAAACGTATTATATTCGAGTTTGTTTACGTTTCGATGTATTTTATATACATTTTTGTGCTTAATTTTATATACATTCCCACGTATTATTCGGATCTCATATAATAATTTTTGTTCGTTAGCTTAAAAAATATATTATATTCGAGTCTATTTACGTTTTGACATAACTTTTTCAATATAATCGTCAAAATTCAACATACAAAATTCAATCAAAAAAAAAATAAAGAAAAAGAAAAATTTATATCGACACTTGCATAAAAATATTTTTTTTTTCTTAAGTTAACCAACGAAATCTTAAATAATAAAAAACTTATAATATGCGATCCAAGTCATACATATGAAACATATATAAAATTAAGCACGAAAACAGTTAAAAAAAACAACGTCAAAATATAGACAAACTGGAATTTAAATCGAACATTTTATTAAAAAATAGAGAAGTCAAAGTAATATTTTTCAAAGTTAAAGTGATACTTTAAAAAGTAAAATGGTGGAAAAGGCACAAACTCATAAACAGAAAATATAGAAAAAATTACATAAATGGTCTCTATGGTTTACCCATAGTCACAAACTCAGTCCCTGCAAAAATGGTAAACATGGAAACCACAGGGACCATGTTCATCAAAAAAAAATTAACCGGTATTGACTTGGTGACTTTTGGCAAACCACATGAATCATTTTTGTAATTTTGTCTAGTTTTAGTTTTTATTTTTAAAACGATAAACATAAAATACATTTTAATCTACTCATATTTTCCACTTATTGAGTTATTGAGTGATGACATATAACTATACCGCTAGCACAAATATTTCGGTTCTTATCGAAGTTAATAAATGAAAATGAAGTTTTTCTGTCGAAAATTTAAAATTTGTTAGAAATTTCGAATCATAATAATTGGATAAACATTTCAAACAATATAATTTGAAAATTCTTGAAAATATCATGACATAAATAAATAGCAAAAAAAAAATAGTACCACCATGATACAAAACATCATACAGTACTATATCATGATATAAATAAATACAAAATAAAAAAATTAGTACCACCATGATACAAAACATCATACAAATACTATATCATAAATACTATATCATGACAAATAAATACAAAATAAAAAAATAGTACGACCATGATACAAAACATCATACAAATACTACCACCACGGCAGGAAATATTATAAGAAATTTTTTTTAAAGTTATAACGTAAATAAATAGAAAGGAAAATACATGTAATAACTATTGAAAACTAAAATTACATATAAACATTGACATCAATGTTTTGATAAAAGTGTGTGAGTACTCACAGATTAAAAATAATATTGGTTTCATGAATCGAAATCAAAGTTTTGAAAAAAGTTTCCATAAACGAAAATATATTGCAAAAATGAGTAAATAAGTTTGTGTAAAGAAAGTTTGTTGTCATCATGAGAGATAAAGTATATTGCCCAAATGAGATGCAACGTTCATATTCTCATGGGAAATAAAGTTCGTCACTAAAACGAGTAAATAAGTTTCATTTCTAAGACAAGTAAATAAGTTTCTAATAACAAACGTTTGTTGTTATAATGAGAAACAAAGTTTATTGCCATAATGAGAAACAAAGTTCATTGCTATAATTAATAAACAAGTTTGTATGTATATAAGCAAACAATGGGTTCCCAACCAAGCCTATGAATGATGCTCTATCAAGATCTATGCTTATCGTTTCATAGATTATACGGTATTATACACTCCAGCAATTGGGTGAGTGAGGAGTTGTCAATTCGTAATAGCGCTATCCATAATGATCATTGGCTCAAAGAGTTAATGGTTTGAGTAAAGTGTAAGCGATGGAACTTAAGACGATAAGGCCTCATGTTTCAAATTACATAAACATACATAGCGAAATACAGCAAAATATAGCAATCAAGTTTGATACAATTCAATTTAAATACAATGAATAATAAATAGCTTTTCAGACATGCTTTTCCACCCCAAAACATAATAACCAAAAATAGGAGGAGTCGTGAATACTCACAATGCATTGAGGTGATGCAAATGGTGTCTTGAACTACGTTCCACTTGTACCACTACTGATTCATACAATAATGGTATACACTAGTGAGTCTCTAATCGAAATCTAACACTACTATACTTACTACTATAATAGAATTATGCCAATACTATGCCAAAATTTAATATTGTTAAGTTATAAACATTTTTCTGTGAATTTTAGATTTCTATGAATCAATTTTTTGTATAACAAATTCAAATGGAATTTCTCATTATTGAAATGTTAAAATTTAACATTTTAAGAGGTGTTCCAATGATTAAATATTCAAAAACTAAATCAATTTAGTTCTAAAATTTCCCAACCTTTTTATTTCAATCTTAACTGAAGTCAAAGATGTTAAGATAAATTTTCTTGCATTTTTTATTTGTCTAGCTATTTTTCACCATTTTAATTTCTTGTATAACCATAAAATCATGAAAAATAATAAACGGTTAATAAAAATTACCAAACTTCCGATTTTGGTTCTAACTGTATTAAAAGACTTCCTGATAAATTTTCATGGATTATAGATATGTATAGACATTTTTCTTATATTTAATTCTTAAAATAAATATAAATTCGTGAAAAATAAAAATCAGTTAAGACAATTCTCCTAACATTGTACATCACTGATATGCAAAATATATAATCTGGGAAAAATATAAAAATATATTTTCAAATAGTTTAACATGATTTTTCAGATTTTTGTGTATTTATTCTATCAAAATAGAGATAAATAGAAAAAAGTTTCAAAAATTCCCCAAAATTTTTTACTAGTGTTATTAGACATATAAAATCTGGGAAATATATAAAAGTCGGTTTCAAAATAGTTTAGATATTTTTCGTTGTTTTATTCACTTAAATAAGTATTAATTCGTGAATAATTATTTAACTGTTAATGCAAATTAGCAAACTTTTTGTAAACTTCATATACAGTGTATATAATCTGGGAAAAATACGAACATTGGTTTTCAAATAGTGTAACATGATTTTATGATTTTTGTGTGTTTATTTTAGAAAAAGTAAAGATAATTAGAAAACAGTATGTAAAATTTCCCAAACATGGTTTTCCACTTTTATTAAACATATATCATCGGGGAAAAATTCCAAAGGTGATTTTCATATATAGGATTCTGATTTTCATAATATATGTGTATTTAATAATTAAAAATTAGAATAAATATTAAAAAGTTAGGATAATTCCTGGAAATTTTTGTAAATTTATTTGATGTTTTATATAATATGGGAAAAATATCAAGAGTCATTTTTAAATAGTGGAATCTGATTTTTGGACTTATGAATGCTTAATCTTAGGAAAATAGAAAAAAATAGCATATAGAAGAGAAAAATCATCAAACTTTTTATATAACATCCTAATGTAATATAAGTTGTTGTTGGGGTGCAAAGTTATTCATTCATGACTTTGTAAATGTTTGACTTTTGTAAAACCCACTTGCATGTGGTGCTTTAGCCTTTAGACCCATTTGTTACTTAGAGTGAAAGAGAGACATGTAAACACCTCTATAAATAGTGGGTTCATACCACTTGTAGAGGTGTGCTTGAGAGATGTAAAAGTGAGTCTGTAAGTGTGTGTTATTTATGTAGTCTAGATCTAGATCCTTTTTGTGTAACACCATATACATTCAATATATCTCTTAAACACCCAAATCATCATGTTCAATTGTGCAAGCTTTAATTCTGCATGTCAAACCATGTTCTTTGTCACTACAATTGGTATTAGAGCTTGGTTTTCACGATCAACGTGACTTTTGAAGAACGATTCTCGGTTTTGGCAATTTTTGTCGCAACTTGAACAATTTTGGTGAGCCTCTCTCTATGATCTCTCGTAATATTTGGATTCGTGCTTTGCGTTCTTGTTTTTTTTTATCGTTTTGATTCATTGGATCTAATTCGTTTCAAACCTCATTGTTGATCCAATCAATTTTCGTTTAGATCAAATTCAAACCAAAAACAAAATAAAATTTACTGTTCATAAATCATTTGAGCCCAAAAGTTATTGACCATTACTGTTCATGAACGAATTTCAAGCCCAATCTTCAATGCGATAGATACTGTTCATCTTAAGCCCATTCATATTTTTGTTTTGATCCGATAAAAAGTCAATGTATTGTTATGGTTCATAGTCTCAATTTGAAGCCCAATCTTAAATCGGATACTGTTCATGAGAAATTTTTGAGTCCATAAACAAATGTGGTTAATCCGATATCCTAAATGATTGAGCCTGTATCAAATTGACTTGTACACCAGCTTTATCTGTTGTACAATTGCGTTCTTCATCGTTTCTTCAATTACACATCTGTGTATAATCAATTTCTTTTCGTTCTATCAATTTCATCGAGTAGTTCTAATAATTGATGATTTGATTCACATCAAGAGAGCTCGTGATTGAATTTAAATCTGAGATCGATATAGTTGATTTGATTTGTGTTGACTTTTTGAAGTCAAAATCGGTGTTCTTGAGTTCCGATTTAGTTTCTGTGTTTCTCAAAATCAACTATTAATTCTTGATTTGTATATCTTGTGAATCGATTGTATTTAAATCTGTTGATTTCTAAAATCGATTATGATCAAGATGTTGATCTTTGATTAAATTGAAAGTCAAAATCGATTTTGGAGATTCTTAAAATTGGAATCGATGATTGATGATTAAAAGATTTGGAGATCGAAATCGGTTTTTGTTTTGGTTCGTTAACTGAAATCAAAAGCTTGATTTTGATTTCAATGATCATATTTGGGCTGATGTTGAAGAACTGGACAGTGACGTAGTTTTTGGTTGTAATCTTGGGAAAGATTGATGAATAGATGAGTTTTGATTTTGGATTCGCAATTGGGATTGATGATTGAGGGACGATTCGTGAAGAAGAATGCGAAGTCAAGAAGGACTGGGAAATCGATGTTTGCAAAAGAACGAAAACTCGATTTTGGAGTTGTTGATGTTGATTTTGCAAAAGTATCTCAATTGTGTTCGCATCTATGAAATCAGTTCGCATATGACATCAATTGAGTTCGCATTTGGTTTTGTGGGTCAAAATAGTTCGCATATCGATCTTGGTTATGAAGCTGAAGGCTTGAACGATTGATGACCAATAGTTCGCATCTATGGATCGATTATGTTGTTCACTTGGATTTCGCATTTGGTGAGACAAGTGTGTGGTTGATGAATTTTTTTTTGGGTTCGCATTTGAAATCAGTGGAGTTCGCATTTGGGATTTCAAAATTATTCAAAAACATGGATGATTATGTGAACTGTATTCAGAACAAAAACATGAGTTCGCATTTGGATGAGTTTCAGCAATTATTCAAAATTATTTTTGATTTACACACTTGTCTGATGAATCGGGTTCGCATTTTCCAATTGAGAGTTCGCATTTGGTTACTTGGGTTAAAAATGCGAAGTCACATGCGAAGAATAAAAATGCGAAAGTTTTTACTGTATAAATGCGAATTGGGGAAGAAAGCTAAGAGTTTCGCATTTGGTCCCTGATTTTTTCACGAAATAACACAATTGGTCCAACTTCGCAAATGGGGTCATAAAATGATGAAATTGCAGAATTTTCAAATCTGGTCCCTGCAGTTTGTGCAAATTGACACTTTTTACCCAGATTGAAAAAGGGGGAGTGTTTTGCATATTTTGCTGTTTTGGGCACAACGGGTCACTGCAGAATTTTGAAATTGACAATTTCTACCCATTTTTGAAAATTTTTGTCAAAGGCGATCCACGAACGAAGATAAAAATTGAATATTTTTTGGGTTTCCCGGACTGAAGCACAAAGTTTATGCCACATGTTAAGGGGGAGTTTTGACATGAAAAATTCCGAATAGAGCATGTTCTTTTTCCTTGGAGTTTTATAATCAAATTTCGATTATAAAAGGGGGAGAAGTTTTATATGGAAATTCGAACTTGAATTTTTCATATTACGCGGATTTGAAGACCGAAGTGATCTTGAAGTTTTGAAGATTACGAGATGATGCAATTGGAAGTTCGGAAGTGATGTATTCGAAATGGGTTTGGAATTATTGAAGATTTTTGGGGTGTGTTTTTATGCGCAACTTTGGGTGATTATTTGGAGTTTGGAATACTCTTGATCATTCTGTAACGCCCCATCTCTGGTATGTTGTTTCCGTGGCATTTATTTAGAAGTTTTCTTGAGGGACTTGGCGAGTCTATGGCCTGACTCGTCGAGTAGGGTCGAGTTTTCGAGCACGTGTTGGTCGGCGACTCGGCGAGTCCATATTCGGGACTCGGCGAGTCTGCCTGCCAGGTAGAAACCCTAAATCCCAGGGTTTGCACCCTATTTAAACCACCTTATGAGCCCCCAAACTCGTCCCCTTCACCCTCAGAGCATCTTTTAGCAAACCCTAATCATTTCCTTGTTTATTTGTGCATTTCTTGTGTGAATCTTGAAGTTTTGAAGAGAAAAAGGAGGCTAGATCCAAAGAAGAAGAAGAAGATCCAAGGTCTTGCTCCCATTTCAGAGTTCATTGAGGTATTAGCCGAATTCCTGTTGTTTCTATGATTGATTTCTCTTTAACAAGCATATTTAGCCTCTTTTAGCCATTTCTTAGCTTGTTCTTAGTAGAGAGATCACATTAGATTGATTAGCCTTCGGATCTAGCCATGTTTCAGTTCCAAAATCGTAGATCTATCACGTTTATGGAGCCATTTTGTATGATAACCCTAGATCTACTCTTCTAAGTGCCTTTTTAGCCTTTATCTCCTTTTTCATGTGTATGTACACATAAAGTTGGAAACTTTACGTGGTAAATCAGCCTTAGGGACTCAGATCTATAATTTGTATGCGGTGGTGTTGAGTAGAATCGAGTTCTTAGGATCTGCATGCATGTGACTCGGCGAGTCGTTCTTCGGACTCGGCGAGTCAGGTCGCGAGTCCCCGATCTTTACCCTTTGAGTGATTCCGAGTGGAGGCCAATGAGCAGTAGAATGGACTCAGTGAGTCGGAGGTTAGACTCAGTAATGGAGGGACTCGACGAGTTGTTCATACAACTCGGCGAGTCCAAGGCAATCTTCTTAGCTCAAGAACAACTCGTCGAGTTGTTCATATGACTCGGCGAGTTGGATGCAGATTGTCTGAGTTCTTGAATCGAGAGGGTACTCGTCGAGTCGATGCCATACTCGACGAGTAGCCACGAGTAGGGTCGAGAAGTGAGACTAGAGACTCGGCGAGTTGGCGGCCCAACTCGGCGAGTCAGGTCAACTGTAGGTTGACTTTGACCGGGAGAGTTGACTTTGACCAAGGGTAAAAGAGTCATTTTACCCCAGTGCAGTGATTAGCATTTGATTGAGTGTGTTTATGGATTTGTAGCCGGGGAGATACCAGAGCAGCAACAATTAGCTTCCAGAGCCATACACACAGCAGCCAGTTCACGAGGTGAGTTTCCTTCCAGTAGGAACGGGTCTACGGCCACAATGCCGACCCGTTTAGTTAGGAGTAGTTTCGGAATTCAGTCCGAAGCAGTAGTTCAGTATGCTTGATGTCTATGTGATTCAAGCGTGTTTGTGTGTTATATGTGTCGGACTTCAGTCCGATGCAGTATGTAGTATATGTGTCTATATTAGTTGATATGTGTTATGCTATGCCATGATCAGTCAGTTCCGGACTTCGGTCCGATGCAGGGGACAAGGTCCCAGTCAGTTCCAGACTTCGGTCCGATGCAGTCAGTTCCGGATTTCGGTCCGATGCAGTTAGTTCCGGACTTCGGTCCGATGCAGTCAGTTCCGGACTTCAGTCCGATGCAGTCAGTTTCGGACTTTGGTCTGATGTAGCTAGTTCCGGACTTCGGTCCGATGCAGTGTGCAAGGCCCAGTATGTGCTTTATATGTATTGTATGGTATGTGGTAGTTTGGGGGAGCTCACTAAGCTTCGTGCTTACAGTTTTAGTTTTGGTTTCAGGTACTTCCGCAAGCAAAGGGAAGAGCTCGGGATGATGGCATCGCACACACCACAGCTTCAGTTTTTGTGCTGGGAGTTGATTCAGTTTCTTGATATGCTTGGATACAGTTGTGATACAGTTTTCTTTCTCTTAGTATTTTATCATGGTTTTTGAAACACGCAATGTATGATTTTGTTATGTGATACTTGGTTTCATGTTTTTTTGTTATGATAAAAATTGAAATTTTTGGGTCGTATTTTTGGGTTGTTTCAAGTTGGTATCAGAGCCTCGGTTTGAGGGATTCGGATACACCTCCGGGTGCATCTGAACTCAAACTAAGGGAAAGATAAAAAGATTTTCAAAAAGAAAAATGTTTTCGAATGAAATTTTGAAAAGCACTTAGAAAGAAAAGAATTTTTAAACAAGATAAGGGTGTGGTGCATGCGATCAGCCGAGCTCAAGTAAGTACTGATGGGTTTTAGCCATAAGAACTTTCCTATGTGCGCATGCAAAACCCTAATGCTTGGATCTAGGCTTTCTAATAAACATGCTTTGAATCCAAGACTTATAATTACTAATTAGGTTAAATAACAACATTGAAACAGATCTAGAATCATACCTTTGAGTTCCTTGTTGATCTTGAGGTCTTGGAGCTTCTAGAGTCACAAATGTCACTCCTCTAATGGCTTACAAACACCAAAGCAAGGAGGATGATTTGGGAGAGAGGAGAGGGGAGGAATTTCGACCAGAGGTTCCTTACTTTAGGTCAAGTGTCGAATTCCATCAGCCATGGGGTCTATTTATACTTGTAGACTCCTTAAGGATTACAGATAAGTCCCTATCAGATAATCTTCTCTTAAGGCTATCCAAATTTCATTCCTAGATAACTCTAATGGACGATTTTAGCTATCCTAATCCTCTTAGAATTCGTCCATAGTATATCCAAATGGATTTACAGTCTAAAGCTTAACTATCAAACAATTGACAGTTTATACCCCTTTATTTAATTAATCTCTTTAAGTCACCAAATTAATTCTAATTAATTCTATGACTTATATTAATCAAATAACAAATATATTATTCATTATAATATTTACTCTCTCTTATTAAATCATCCTATCAAGTTGCTATGGTGAAGGCAACCCAAAAGGACCATGCACAACCGGATATAGTTACAGCCTTAGACACTATTCCAACAGTCTCCCACTTGGATAAGTCTAGTAACTATACAAGTATAATTCGGTTTGCAATCGTAGCTCTCAAAGACGCTGTCAACTCTGATCTAATCAATCTTGTCCTTTAGATAAGGGAACGTACAGTCCTCTGTTAGATATCATGCTGACAATCCTATGGAATGGTTAGTCAAGCATTTAGGTTTCTCAATCTCTGATTTATTTGACATAGAACTTAATCGAACACATCAATTCAGTTCTGACCGGGCCCGACACATAAGTCAAATCAAATCATCGAGCGGCCGAGATATCGCTTTTACCTTCTTAGATAAAAGTTACAGATAAACTTTGACTTATATGCATTTACTTATTCATTTACCAACTATACACAACAATACGTTTTATAACATCAAGTTACTGATGCGTTTTCGTATTATCAATGTACAATCAATTAACAAATAATAAACCATATATCTAGGTTTTAAGACTATATGATATTATCGTCTTGCGATCACCCTTTTATATCTTATTCCATAAGGTGATTCCAACAAGCGTGGGTTTATTCCAATGCTCAAAACTAGTTCATAAGCACTCATGAACGTTGCAGCAATCCTTTGCTATGTCTAACACCATTTAGACATTCTACACACCAATTCATGACAATCTTCTTTCATATCTACTTCCAATATATGAACGATTGTGGACCATTTGAACAATTCTATTATTCCTAATAATTTCAATTATTCTGGAAGTCAAAACATGCAAAGTGAAACAATAGCTAAATAATTAACATAAGATAGTAACATTACTCATAAATAAAACTCCTTTATTTAATCATCAAATGTCAATTACATTTATCTATTACACGTTTCTAATACTATCTAATCTATGCTAATATCATCCTTCAGCCCAATACTCCTAGCATGCTGCAAGTGCTTAACCCTACTTAGTCCCTTCGTAAGCGGATCTGCTGGGTTATCTTCTGATGATATCCTCTTAACTACGAGTTGTCCTTCTTCTACACGATGTCTAATGAAGTGATACTTTCTGTCGATATGTCTTGATCTACCATGATCCCT
The DNA here is from genome assembly GCF_002870075.4 of Lactuca sativa. Taxonomy (NCBI): domain Eukaryota; kingdom Viridiplantae; phylum Streptophyta; class Magnoliopsida; order Asterales; family Asteraceae; genus Lactuca; species Lactuca sativa. Next base: position 162,513,342 of record NC_056628.2, read on the forward strand.
CGGTTCCTTGGTTATAGCAACCGCACCTTCGTTATCACAGAAAATCTCCATTGGCTCCTTTATGGCAGGTACGACTCCAAGATCACCGATGAAGTTCTTTAGCCATATTGCCTCCTTCGACGCTTCGCTTGCTGCAATGTACTCTGATTCGCACGTTGAATCAGCTACGGTTTCCTGCTTGGAACTTTTCCATGTCACTGCTCCTCCATTTAGGGTAAAGACCCAGCCCGAATGCGAACGGTAGTTGTCCCTGTCGGTTTGAAAACTGGCGTCACTATACCCTCGCACCTTCAAGTCATCACTTCCTCCGAGGACTAAGAACCATTCCTTCGTCCTCCGAAGGTACTTAAGGATATTCTTCACCGCAATCCAATGTGCTTTGCCAGGATTCCCTTGATATCTGCTAACCATGCTCAAGGCAAAGGCTACATCAGGTCGAGTACAAGTCATAGCATACATGATTGAGCCAACTGCGGAAGCGTATGGTACTCGGCTCATTTCTGCTATCTCAGCTTCGGTACTCGGACTTTGAGTCTTACTTAATTTGGCATTACTTTGTATCGGTAGTTCTCCCTTCTTTGAGTTTTCCATACTAAAACGTTTTAGTACCTTCTCTAAGTAAGTATTCTGACTAAGTCCAATTAGTCTCTTACTTCTTTCTCTTACTATCCTTATTCCCAAAATGTAAGAAGACTCTCCGAGGTCCTTCATAGCGAAACACTTCCCGAGCCAGGACTTTACCTCCTGCAGAGTCGGGATGTCGTTTCCTATGAGTAATATGTCATCGACATATAGAACGAGGAAGCTTACTATACTCCCACTGGCTTTGACATATACACAAGATTCGTCTTCGCTTCGTACAAATCCAAACTCTTTGACTTTCTCATCGAAACAAAGATTCCATCTGCGAGATGCTTGCTTAAGTCCATAAATGGACTTCTCAAGCTTACACACTCTATCCGGATGCTTCGGATCCACAAACCCCTCTGGCTAAGCCATGTAAACATCCTCAGCCAACTTTCCGTTAAGGAAAGCGGTCTTGACATCCATTTGCCAAATCTCATAATCATGAAATGCGGCAATTGCTAATATCACTCTAATAGATTTAATCTTCGCAACTGGTGAGAAGGTCTCATCATAGTCAACTCCGGGAGTTTGAGTAAAGCCCTTCGCGACCAATCGCGCTTTATATGTGTGTACGTTCCCATCCACGTCGGTCTTCTTCTTGAAGATCCATTTGCACCCAACGGTCTTACGTCCGGGCACGTAATCAACCAAATTCCAAACTTGGTTATCATACATGGATTGGATCTCGCTATCCATTGCCTCTTTCCACTTTACAGACTCCGGGCCTGCCATGGCTTCCTTGTAGCTATAAGGTTCATCAAGATTTACTAGTGTACCATCACTAATATACGTGTCCCCTTCGGTAGTAATATGAAAGCCATAAAACTGGGGATGAACTCTAACTCTATCGGAACGTCTAAGAGGTAAGGATTCGTCAATTGGTTCAACCGGAGTTTCCTCCTCGGGTTGAGTGCCAGCGGTAGAGGTTCCTTCATCCATCGACTCTTGAATCTCTTCAAGTTCGATTTGCCTCCCACTGTCTCCTTGGCTTATGAGTTCTCGCTCTCGGAAAACTCCTCTCCTCGCAACGAAGACAACATTGTCCTTCGGTCTATAGAAGAGATATCCAAAGGATGTCTGCGGGTAGCCGATGAAAATACATCGCTCACTTCGAGGTTCAAGCTTGTCGTGAGTATCTCGTCTTACGAAAGCCTCGCAACCCCAAACCTTGATATGTGCCAACGAGGGAGCTTTCCCTGTCCACATCTCGTGAGGTGTTTTGGCAACCTTCTTAGTAGGGACTCGGTTAAGGATATGGGCGGCAGTCTCTAAGGCATACCCCCAAAAAGAGATTGGTAGTGAAGCACGACTCATCATAGAGCGAACCATATCCAATAAGGTTCGATTACGCCTTTCTGCCACACCATTCAACTGCGGTGTCCTAGGAGGCGTCAATTGCGAAACTATTCCACAGTCCTTGAGATAATCGTGGAATTCAAGACTTAGGTACTCTCCTCCTCGATCGGATCGAAGCATCTTGATTTTCCTGCCCAATTGATTCTCCACTTCATTCTTGAACTCTTTGAACTTTTCAAAGGTGTCTGACTTTTGCTTGATTAAGTAGATATACCCATATCTACTATAGTCATCGGTAAGAGTCACATAGAAGCGGTTCCCATCCTTCGTGGTTGATCTAAACGGTCCACATACATCGGTATGTATTAGGTCCAATAGACCCTCGCCCCTTTCACAAGTACTCGTGAAGGGCGACTTAGTCATCTTTCCAAGCAAACAAGACTCGCATGTGTCATCTTCCCTAAGGTCGAATGACTCCAACACTCCATCCTTTTGGAGTTGGGCTATGCGTTTCTTGTTGACATGTCCAAGACGACAATGCCACAAGGATGCTTTATCCATACTAGTGGAAGAATCAATATTCAAAACATCATTTCCAAAGTCATCAACAATCATAACAGTTTCATATATTCCATTACATGGTATAGCTTCAAAGTAAAAGACACCATTTAGATAAGCCAAAATAGAACCATTCTCATTATTAAAAGAAAATCTAAATCCTTGTCTATATAAACCATGAAATGAAATGATGTTTCTTGCCATTTCTGGCGAATAGCAACAATTGTTCAAATCTAAAACTAAACTATTCCTAAGCACTAAGGAATACACTCCAATCTTGGTCACAGGCGACGATCTTCTGTTCCCCATGATTAGATTGATCCTTCCTTGCTCCACATCCCTACTTCTTCTTAGTCCCTGCACATTAGAACAAATGTGATAACCACAACTGGTATCAAGAACCCAAGAAATAGCATGATTAGAATCGTTAGATTTGATTGTATATATACCTGCGAAAGATGGCTTGATCTTTCCTTCTTTGATTGCTTGCAGGTAATCCAGGCAGCTTCTCTTCCAATGTCCTATCTTGTGGCAGTGGTGGCACTCTGCCTCCTTCGGGTTAGAGCAGGGCTTGGCGGGATCAACTTTGGTCCCACTAGAAGAGGCACCATCTCGGGCTTTCACCTTGCGATTGTTCTTCGATGAAGCTTTCCTCTTCTTTCCCTTCCCTTGTCCAATAGCCAAGACAGGAGCAGCGGGCGGATTGGGAGTAGGTGCAACAGACTTGTCTTTGAAGTTGCTCTCAACAACCCTCAAGAGACCTTGGAGCTTGCTTAGGGTGACCTCTTCTTTGTTCATGTGGTAGGTCATCCTAAATTGATTGTACATCGGAGGCAAAGAGTGAAGCACCATGTCGATCGCCAAATCCTCACCGAAGTCAACATTTAACTTGCGAAGGCGGTCGACATACCTTTGCATCTTTTGCAAGTGCACGGTAAGAGATTCTCCATGACCCATCTTTGCGGAAATCATGTCAGTGAAAATCTCGTACCTCTCTTGTCTCGTGTTTTGGTGGTACCTCTCCAATAAGTCTTGGTGCATCTCGTACGGGTACATGTCCTCGTAGGACTTTTGGAATTCGGAGTTCATGGTGGCGATCATGATGCAATGTACCTTCGTTGCATCTCGCTCATGAGTTTCAAATGCGGTGATTTCGGCTGGAGTAGCGATTTCGGTGTTGATTTTCTCGAGCTTCTCATCAAGGACATACTCTTTGTCCTCATAGCGAGCAATGGTGCGAATGTATCTTATCCATTCGCTAAAGTTCGTTCCATCGAAGGTGACCTTTTGGCAAAGGCTCATCAATGTGAAAGAACTAGCAGCAGCGTTGTTTGCGTTCGACATCTACAATTAGAAAAGGACAAAGATAGATTAGAATAAGAATCCCTAATTATCACCCAATAAGAAAATTAGGGCTAGGATCCAACAATAACATTTACATACTAGAAAAGGGATGCCGTAATCTAACATGCAAATAAATTGAAGGTAAGTGAATGACGATTCACTAATTCTCCATCACGAAACTTAAACTATTAGTCCTAAGTGTTTTTGAGAATTCCTAGGTTCGGATGAGATTCATTGAAACTATTCAATGGCATGTTTAAATCTCGATATGCCCCTCTTGTTTGTGACTGGGATGCCGAGGATCACAAAGCGGGTGTGAATTACCATGCAAATTCACATGGCGCCTTCATTGTAACAATCACCTATTCGATGTGCCGGTAAACCACACACGCTCCATCGAACTATGATAAACAACGAATCACCCTTTGCCACCTTCGCTTAGAACCGATCAGTGTGCCGGTAAACCACACACGCTCCACCAACATCTTAGCAAGGTGCAAAGTGTAATTTCATGGGATTGCATCAATTCACTTTTCCTAAAGTAACTAGGATTGGGAAATTTTAAAATATGTGTAGTTACTTTGTATTTCTTATTATACTTTTAATGAGAGGATGAGGTTGCCCTATCCTACCCGTTCGGCTAACGACCCTCCACCAATCAAGCAAGCGGTAGGTGTGAGTGTACACCCATTAAGCGCCATTTTATAGGCCGCAACCTTATACCCACCTTATAGATCGGCTTCGTGAATGAGGCCTACTAACGGTAAGACTAGCATTTAGTTATACATATATATTATTCTAGTAATATCATATTAGTATAGGGTTGTATTTTAAAACTTTTAAAATCTAGGGTTTTTGAAATTTAAGTTGTCTAAATTAAAACTTTTGATCACAAAAGTAAATTTCAAAACAAAAGGGTAGGTTTTAAACATTTAAAACATGGAGGATCAAATAACAAATAATTCCAATTAACAATTAATATCCTAATTATCTATATTTGATTTATTCAAGATTTCTTTTTAAGATAATTACCAAAATAATCAACAAAATCAATTAATTATCATATAAGGAAATTAAATATTTAATTAGTTGATAATTACTTTTAATTAGATCAAGATAATAGTTATATTTATCAGAAAAACGAATTAATATTGATCTAATTAGTTTATGGTAAGTTAAGATAAGATAAACACAAAGAAATCCCGAATCTGGCCATTCCAGACGCCTGGACTCGCCGAGTGCACAAAGGGACTCGCCGAGTCAGGCCTACTCGCCGAGTCCACTTTGAGACTCGCCGAGTCCATGACTCAGAAACCAAAAAATAGAATTTTGCAGGTTTGTTTCAGTTAATCAAGCAACACTTTACAGAAAACCAAGCTAGGCTCTGATACCACTGATGGGTTTTAGCCATAAGAACTTTCCTATGTGCGCATGCAAAACCCTAATGCTTGGATCTAGGCTTTCTAATAAACATGCTTTGAATCCAAGACTTATAATTACTAATTAGGTTAAATAACAACATTGTAACAGATCTAGAATCATACCTTTGAGTTCCTTGTTGATCTTGAGGTCTTGGAGCTTCTAGAGTCACAAATGTCACTCCTCTAATGGCTTACAAACACCAAAGCAAGGAGGATGATTTGGGAGAGAGGAGAGGGGAGGAATTTCGACCAGAGGTTCCTTACTTTAGGTCAAGTGTCGAATTCCATCAGCCATGGGGTCTATTTATACTTGTAGACTCCTTAAGGATTACAGATAAGTCCCTATCAGATAATCTTCTCTTAAGGCTATCCAAATCCATTCCTAGATAACTCTAATGGACGATTTTAGCTATCCTAATCCTCTTAGAATTCGTCCATAGTATATCCAAATGGATTTACAGTCTAAAGCTTAACTATCAAACAATTGACAGTTTATACCCCTTTATTTAATTAATCTCTTTAAGTCACCAAATTAATTCTAATTAATTCTATGACTTATATTAATCAAATAACAAATATATTATTCATTATAATATTTACTCTCTTATTAAATCATCCTATCAAGTTGCTATGGTGAAGGCAACCCAAAAGGACCATGCACAACCGGATATAGTTACAGCCTTAGACACTATTCCAACAAGTACTCCCAAATTACCCATACAAGTTTTATTATTATGATTAATTGTTCCAGTTTCAGTAGAACAGCATGCTAGTATAGGACTGAGGATCTAGGAGGATGCCTTATGTGCCTGCTATATGTGTTACAGCTTTATGAGAATTGCATGCGAGTATTGAGTAGACAACAATAGGATAGCCTGTTTAGGTTATGCCAGGTAGCGCGAGCTTAGCATTGTATGCTAGTATAGTTTCTCGTTATGAGAGTAGATTTGCTTGAGTAGTTTCCGGTGTCCGAATGCTGCTTGCTTCGTGCTTTGTAGAACTCTTGGTGATGAGAGTTAGCCGTTAGATGAATACGCCACGTCACATGTGATCAGGGTTGAATAATCTCAGAGTATTGGATTTGGCCCTATTGCGCAGCTCTTGTTTGAGTCTAACCGTTGTAGGGACGAGCCTTTTACTCGAAGGATTATCCGAGCCTCATCACATGTGATGGTATTCAGGTGATGGCTAATTAGCATTACAAGGAGGCCTTCAGCAGCTGAGGACTGGTTTGAGTGGAGTCAGAGATTTCCCTAGGGAAAGCCTAGGATGAGAGTAGCAGAGATCAGTAGTAGTAGAAGTGACTTGGTGGAGTCAAGGCAGTTCTTGAGGAAAGTACGGATAGATGTGGAAGGTAGTATGGGCCCGTACTACTGAAACCAGAGGATCCGTACTCGAATCAAGGAAGGCCGAGACAAGACCAGGAAGCTAGTAGTAGTATCAATGATCCCTTGAGATATTTCAGTTTTCTGATGTTGCTATGATGTGTTTCAGAATGGTGGTTTTTCGTTCGAGGACAGCAGCCGGCAGTGGAGGTGCCGGGGAGGGATCAGGATCAGGCTCGGGGGACGAGCACATGGATGAGCAGACCAGAGAGTTTCTTTCTTCAGAGATTACTCGTATCATTTTAGAGCAGACTCCTATGATCTTCGTTTCGATCAAGGAGGGTATCCTAGAGCTGATGGATGAGAGGTTAGGCACCTTCCGTGCCGAGGTGGCGGCCATGATGGGGTCGCGTACACTTACGTTCAGGGAGTTCAGGGTATGTGGAGCTCCAGACTATCATGGGGTGCGGGACCCCATAGCGAATACTAGATGGTTGGCGGATGTGGCTAACGCGTTCCGCACGAGCAGGTGTCCCGAGGGGGACAAGGTTAGATTGGCGTCCTGTCTTTTGAAGGACAGGGCACGGGATTGGTGGGAGGAGGTCGGACATACCATTGGAGATGATGTAGCGTTGGATGCCATGACCTGGGCTGATTTCTATACTAGGTTCAGGGCGGAGTTTGCACCAATTATTGAGGTGCAGCAGTTAGCCAGAGAGTTTTAGGACCTCACCCAGACTACAGAGACCATGGCGGAGATCACCGCCAAGTTCAGGGAGAGGGCTCTTCTTGTTCCTCAGTATGCGGCCGATGAGGAGATGAAGAAGGCCTGTTATCATGAGATGTTGTGGAGCGATATCCGCCAGGTTGTGAGCCGGTCCAGCTGTAAAATGCTGGATGAAATGATTGCTAGGGCTCGGGAGAGGGAGATTGATCTCGAGATGGAGAAGAAGAGGAAACCGGAGGCGGTTTAGGGTACATGCAGTTCGGGCAAAAAGCCCAAGGTTTCTGATCACAGATCCAGGAGTCAGCAGAGCCACGATCGATGTGGCAAGTGTGGGAGATTGCACGATGGGGTGTGCAAGGCAGGGAGTTCCGGCTGCTACAAGTGCGGTCGGACTGGGCATTTGAGCAGGGATTGTACGGCCCCTGCTACTGCCATTGCAGCATCAGATATGATTTGCTTTCAATGCAATCAGAGGGGACATAAAAAGTCCCAGTGTCCGAGTTTAGCTACAGTAGGGAAGGTGGCTGCACCTGCCCCTGCTACTTTGAGGATTACAGATGGCCGGCAGGGCCGAGCCGAGGCGCCAGTGGCGAAGAGTAGGGCGTTTCAGATGACAGCAGAGGAGGCGCGAGCGACTCCTGATGTGGTGACAGGTATGTATCTTCCCTTCATCTCTATATTATTATTGATTGATTATTGCTTATGATTTTATGTTTTATATAGGGTCATTCTCTGTGAATAACATTTCTGCTATGGTATTATTCGATTCGGGGGCTACCCGATCATTTGTATCGCTTGCGCTTAGCAAGAGATTTAGTAGAGCTCCAGGGGAGCTGGATTGTACAATAGAGGTTGAGATAGCAGATGACAGGACCATGAGGGTCGCCAGAGTGCATAGAGGGTGTTCTCTTTAGTTGTTTGACGAGCAGTTTTCGGTGGACCTGGTTCCTATTCCCCTGCGAGGGAATAAGGTTATAGTAGGCATGGATTGGCTGAGCCCCAATGGGGCGGTGATTGATTGTGAGCTGCAGCTAGTGAGGGTTCGCACTCCTAGTGGGGGAGAGTTAGTGATTCAGGGCGAGAGGCCACAGCGCGGACCAACCTTTTGTTCCGCCGCAAGAGTGAGACGCTATTTTCAGCAGGGTTGCGTGGGTTATGTAGCTTATGTCTTGGATGCCCGGGAGAAGGGCAAGACGACAGTTGATGATGTTCCGATAGTGCAAGACTTCCCGGATGTATTTCCCGAGGATTTACCGGGAATACCTCCTGAGAGGCAGGTTGAGTTTAGGATTGACCTGATTCCTGGTGCGGCTCCGATAGCCAAGGCACCGTATCGCCTAGCTCCACCTGAGATGCAGGAATTGTCTACGCAGCTGCAGGAGCTGCTAGACAAGGGTTTCATTCGGCCGAGCAGTTCGCCTTGGGAAGCGCCGATCCTGTTTGTAAGGAAGAAGGATGGGTCGCATCGTATGTGTATAGATTACCGGGAGTTGAATAAGGTAACGGTGAAGAACCGTTACCCACTTCCGAGGATAGATGATCTGTTTGACCAGCTTCAGGGAGCGTCTTGGTTCTCCAAGATCGATCTACGCTCCGGGTATCATCAGATGCGGGTTAGGGATGAGGATGTGTAGAAGACTGCTTTCAGGACCGGGTATGGTCATTATGAGTTTGTGGTGATGCCATTTGGGCTCACCAATGCTCCAGCCGCGTTCATGGATCTCATGAATCGCGTGTGCAGGCCGATGCTAGATCGGTCAGTGATAGTATTCATAGATGATATCTTGGTGTATTCCAAGACGCAGGAGCAGCACGAGGAGCACCTGAGGGAGGTGCTGGAAGTTTTGAGGAGGGAGAGACTTTTCGCAAAGTTCTCCAAGTGTGAGTTCTGGTTGCGCGAGGTGCAGTTCCTTGGTCACCTCGTCAACCAAAAGGGTATTTTGGTGGATCCGGCCAAGATAGAGGCCGTGATGCAGTGGGAGGTCCCGAAGTCTCCATTCGAGATTCGGAGCTTCCTAGGGTTGGAAGGGTATTACCGGAGGTTCATTCATGATTGTTCCAAGATAGCAGTGCCGCTCACCCGACTGACCAAGATGTCGGTGGTATTTCGTTGGGGGCCTGAGTAGCAAGCAGCGTTCGAGACCCTCAGACAGAGATTGTGCGAGGCTCCGATCCTTACCTTGCCAAAGGGAGTAGAGGACTTCGTAGTCTACTGTGATGCCTCAATCACAGGTATGGGAGCAGTGTTGATGCAGCGAGGCCATGTGATAGCTTACGCCTCAAGGCAATTGAAGCCTCACGAGGCTAACTATCCTACCCATGATTTAGAGCTGGGGGCGGTTGTGTTTTCCCTCAAGATTTGGAGGCATTATCTTTACGGGGTCCATTGTACTATCTACACAGATCACAAGAGTTTGAGGTACCTTATGGATCAGCCGAGTCTGAACATGAGGCAGAGGAGGTGGTTGGATGTGCTGAAGGATTATGATTGTGAGATCCTTTACCATCCAAGGAAGGCCAACGTGGTGGCCGACGCCCTAAGCTGCAAAGTGTCGGCAGCCCCTATCAGAGATTTGTGTTTGAGGATGACAGTGATTACTCCGTTGTTGGAACGGATCAGGGAGGCTCAGGTTGAGGGCCTCAAGGAGGAGAGGCAAAAGTGTGAGAGGATAGTGGGCCGAGTAGCTTCGTTTGATTATGACAGTCGGGGATTGCTGACACTTCATGGGAGAGTGTGGGTACCATACTGGGGTGGGGTACGGCAGGTGTTGATGGATGAGGCTCATAAGTC